>NW_027127873.1:0-12484 GCF_037325665.1 Littorina saxatilis
AAACAATATGCCTTATCGTCTTTCAGTCACTTCTAGACTTAGACAATTGAGTAGTATCAAAAACAGCAACAAATTAAGTTACCACAAACAAAGAAACAACTTTAAAATATCGAGCAAGAGGCTGAGTTGCTCGTGTAAAACAAAGAGTGTTGATGTACAGCTTTACCTAGCTTGTACCTATACTGGCTATCTTACCAGATGTATATATAAATTAGGAGATATTAGACGTTACACGATAGGAGACTATACAAACTAAATGTACTACTGGCACACAGAATCAAACAAGCACACATTTATGCCCAAGTACACATACGCCAGTCCATACTTTGGAATGCATGCATAAGTAACCAACATGGCGAAACCAACCCCTCCGCACACGCACACAGACACAGGTCCACAAATGCACGCACGGACACGTACACACTAACCCGAAAATGCACGCATTGGGAAGGCAGGTACTCTGGAATGTTCGTGTATGCATAAGCAGTCAGCGAAGCACCCCCCCCCCCCCCCCCCCCCCCTTCCTTTCTCCGTCACCCTGCTCCTCACACTCTTGAGAGAAAAGTAATTGCACTTTGCGGTGCCGCCATGATGACTGCGGATGAGAATGCAAAACACAAATAACAGGCACTTGAAGCAAACACTCACAACTTAAAGTTCAACTGTTACAATTATTCTGCACAGTCAATTAACAGTCTACAAAGGAGACATTTGAACACACCAAACTTCGATTCAGGTGCCTGTCTAGCCGTTCCAGTCAGTCTGGATCACATCCGGTGCGAGCATTGCAACAATTATAAATCTGAATTCGAGTAGTCCTTTGCTATATATCCAAGGACGTTGTGTCAAGGGAGATAAAAACTCCTTTGTAATAAGCGGTGCCTTCTTATAGCGGAGTTTCTCTCATCCGGATAATTTTAAGTGGAAGAAAGAACGCATTTGGCAGGGAAATAAAAACAGACATTCTTGTAAGCAATGTGTCGATGTTTTGAATAAGCGATGTTTTTATATATAGGTATAGGTTCGACTGTAATGTTTCAAACTCCAGCTTCAATAACTTTCGAGAAAACCTCAACGTCACGTATGTAGGTTCCGTACGAGTTTCCACAAGACCTAACCCCGAAGATTTAAACAGGTGTCAGTAACGGAATGGATTCAGGCAAAACATGGAGCTGTACAACAAAGCAGCCAGACTGTTGAATTGTGGAAGTGTTCCAAGACGTAAGATGCTCTTATTCTATGTGGACAGCCTGACGGTTTTGAGGTGATTCACACGGTGGTATCCACGGGAGGGAAGATATATAACCTTCGCCAAGCCGGGTTATCAACTACACACGGAAGACGTCGTGGGGCCGTGTGGACCCATGCTTCTCAAAGAAGGCAAAACGTGCATACCCTTCTGTAGACGTCGTGGGTCCGCACTGCCCCAAGGCGTCTACGGAAGGGGATGCATATTTTTCCTTCTTTGAGAAACATGGGTCCGCACGGCCCCACGATGTCTTCCGTTTGTTTGACCTTTGTTTTTTTAATTACTTCTCGCTGAAATGTAATGATCTTTTAGGACATAAGAGCTTTTTTTTAGGTGTCTGAGGCATTCTTAAAAGCTCATTAAAATATTCCAACTGGTTTAAGAGATTTGTAATTAAACACCCTCCTGGATCCACACGGACCCACGACCATCGGCAGAGGATAACTCTGTAAGTCTGTTCTGAGTTTGTAGGAGCTGATATTGCCTAGGACAGCTGTTGGGGCAGGTCTACTCTTCATAGGACACTGTAAACCTGAACCCGTTTCTTTTTATATTTAGTCAAGTTTTGACTAAATATTTTAACATCGAGGGGGAATCGAAACGAGGGTCGTGGTGTATGTGCGTGTGTGTGTGTGTGTGTGTGTAGAGCGATTCAGACTAAACTACTGGACCGATCTTTATGAAATTTGACATGAGAGTTCCTGGGTATGAAATCCCCGAACGTTTTTTTCATTTTTTTGATAAATGTCTTTGATGACGTCAAATCCGGCTTTTCGTGAAAGTTGAGGCGGCACTGTCACGCCCTCATTTTTCAACCAAATTGGTTGAAATTTTGGTCAAGTAATCTTCGACGAAGCCCGGGGTTCGGTATTGCATTTCAGCTTGGTGGCTTAAAAATTAATTAATGACTTTGGTCATTAAAAATCTGAAAATTGTAAAAAAAAATAAAAATTTATAAAACGATCCAAATTTACGTTTATCTTATTTTCCATCATTTGCTGATTCCAAAAACATATAAATATGTTATATTCGGATTAAAAACAAGCTCTGAAAATTAAATATATAAAAATTATTATCAAAATTTTTTTTTCGAAATCAATTCAAAAACACTTTCATCTTATTCCTTGTCGGTTCCTGATTCCAAAAATATATAGATATGATATGTTTGGATTAAAAACACGCTCAGAAAGTTAAAACGAAGAGAGGTACAGAAAAGCGTGCTATCCTTCTTAGCGCAACGAATACCCCGCTCTTCTTGTCAATTCCACGTGCACTGCCTTTGCCACGGGCGGTGGAGTGACGATGCTACGAGTATACGGTCTTGCTGCGTTGCGTTGCGTTCAGTTTCATTCTGTGAGTTCGACAGCTACTTGACTAAATATTGTATTTTCGCCTTACGCGACTTGTTATCTGTGCAGTCAATGTCGTAGATCACACATACAGGAGAATGCACCGTAGCGGATTGGAAGGTAAGGCACTATCTTCTGTATTTGTCGCCTGGATTGCGTTTCCGATGTAATTAGTATGTTGCTTCCTGTTGCTGCATGTCATAAAAGGTTTTGAATTTACAAAAAACCCTGTTTGGTTTGGTTTGATTTCTTTTATTTCGTAAATTAATATGGCGGAATGTGTTGCGTAAGACTCGGAATTGTAAAGTAGGGGTGTGTGTGTGTGTGTGTGTGTGTGTGTGTGTATGTGTATGTGTTTGTGCGTGTGAGTGTGTATGTTGATGCGTGTGTGAGTATGTGTGTGTTTGTGTGTGTGTGTGTATATATGTGTGCTTGTGCGTATGTGTGTTTGTGTGTGTGTGTGTGTGTGTGTGTGTGTGTGTGTGTGTGTGTGTGTGTATGCTGTTGGTGATGGTAGCCTGGTTGGTTGGCTGCGGCTACCTTGATTGTCCTGAATTGATCTTGGACTCATTCAGACACAGTATCTTTTGGAAAAAAATATCCTTTGGTTTTTTTCAGACGATGACTACCTTCACCCTGTGGTAGATTCTCCAGAGACGACGGATGTCAAACAAGTGTACCGCTCAGAATCACAAAACAAGAAAGGTTTGTTGTTGGACCGTTATTATTGACAAAACAAAACGTTACCTTCACAGATATTTCGACCCAGCGGTCTTGTAAGTGCACAGACAGAAAAACATTAATAGACTTATCTTATCAAAGTGTACCGCTAATACGTTTCCATTGTGTTGAAAAAAACATCAAACATCGGCCAAATTAACCAAGGTTTTAATCTTAGAATCATTATTTGTCATCATTTATGTCATGACCTCTAACGGAATTGCCATTTATATGTTTTGTTTGTGTTTTCTGCGTGCTTCAACGTGTACATTGACTCCAGGGTATAACGGTACATTTGGTAGCATGTCAAAGGACAGTATATCCTGCCTACATAGTTTACAATGTAAAGGATATTTGTCTGTATGTGCATTGATTGTCTAACTGTCTGTCTATGTCAGTGTGTGTCTTTGTAGATCTCGCGGAAATGCCCACAAACCGAGGCCGTCGTTAAATGTGTCAACGAGCACACATGATCATTTCATCATCAGGCCAAACAAAAATTTATATATATAGGGTAACGTGACCAAAAAAGATAGGGTCGGTAGGTCGGCTTTTTTAAATTTGTTATTATTTTATTTGGTCGATTTTAAAGGAGGTTACTTCCCTTAGTATCGGTATGGTTTGCAAAATGTGCCAACAGTTTTTTTGTTTTTTTTGAGAAATGGAATAAAACGTTTTAGGGTCGGCGGGAATAAAAAGGGTCGGTCGGGTTTCTTCTTCTTCAGCGTTCGACGATGGCTGTGTCTAAAGTCGGTCGGGTTACCTTAAACCAACATATATTTTGGTTTGGTCTTACGACTATTTGTGTTTTATTTCAGATGCCGTGCGGGACAAGGACCAGGAAAATGTTGAGTGACGCTGAGTGAACATCCACAGCAAAAATGGTCTTGGGATCAATAGAACATTCTTCTACCAAGTCAGAACCTCACCTAATAACGACTGGTGATGGACCTAAGTTTTCGTCAAGATTTTGTTCGTAGTTACTAAAAAAAAGAAGAGGACCCGCTTTATGTAATTATCTCTTTTTAAAGTTTGTTAAACTTCTTCCGCCTCTTTTTTTTGACAAATCGTAAATAACTGAATAGATGTTTTTGGATAGTCTAAAACGTGAGACGAGATCATGGTGCATGTATGTGTGTGCTTTTGCGTACACAGAATTTCCGAAACAACTATCCGACAGTTGTTTATGAATCTTTGCATGTGAATATACTTCTATTTCCAGATAATATCCACAGACAAGTTTTCTTTCAGTTGTTTGATACATGCCTTTGATGACGTCTTATCTAGCGTATAGGCAAATTTGAGGCCGCACTGTGGCCACCTCTACACTACTCGTCATACAAAAGCTATACAGATGCGTTTGAGGGCAGATCTTTCTGATGAGACCTTCTTCTTCTTCATCGTTCCAGAATGTTCTGGTTACGAGTGAGCTCTTTTGCCCATTTGGGTTCCCCAAACTATGCTCTGAGAGCATAGTCAGCTTCACTCCGCTTTCGTTGAGTAGGCATGCTGGGTATGTTCGTGTTTCCATAACCCACCGAACTCTGACATGGAATACAGGATCTTTTCCGTGCGCACTTGGTCTTGTGCTTGCGTGTACACACGAAGGGGGTTAAGTCACTAGCAGGTCTGCACATAAGTTGACCTGGGAGATCGGAAAAATCTCCACTCTTAACCCACCAGGCGGCAGCGACCGGGATTCGACCTCACGACCTCCCGATTAGGAGGCCAACGTCTTACCACCACGCCACTGCGCCCGTCTCTGATGAGACCATTTATCGTAAAACCAATTAAATGACTGGAAAGGGCGTTTATTCCCCTAACTTATTCAGAAAACAGATTGAGTTTACATGACGTAGTGTCGATACAGTGGAACACAGACACAGACACACCCCAAAATCAAATTCGCAAAATCAAGGTTCCCACGTGAAAATTGAAAATAAAACCCAGAACTGCTAAAACAAAACATGTTTAGCATGTCACAAGACAGAACAATCAAATCTGCATCCAAAACAGTCAGTTTTGTTCACATATCTTGTCTAACATGGACTCTATGGCATGCTGAGCGGTGTAGGTGTCAATCCTCTCAGCAGGCATAAAAGGCAGTCTTTGGAGCCGTTTTAGCGGGTAATGAGACCAACAAAAATAAAAGTACATTTGAGTAACTCGCTAACGCATTTCCTTCAAACCTTTGGAGATTCGTCAAATGTCAATACTGTAAATATCCACTGAGCTATAGGTGTACATGGGGAAACATGTCCGTGACCTCACAAAGCAATGATCGATATCAGAGTTGGATTAGAGGCCACAATTTAGTGTCTGGGATATTTTAGATTTGGCTAGACTACCCCTGATGACATTATTTGATGATGTCAAAGTGTCACTCAAGTGTCTGAGTACACACTTTTTGTTTTGACCAGCCCAGTATGAATGGAGTGAACTTGGCTGAAACTGGATCAAGAGAAAAGGAATTACTTGATAGTTCTTGCATATATTCTTTTCTCTTAGTTTTAATAGTTTATAGGGTTTTGAATATGAGGCCCGTGATGGGTCTTATCTGACTGTCTGTTTCTCTCTCTCTCTCTCTCTCTCTCTCTCTCTCTCTCTCTCTCTCTCTCTCTCTCTCTCTCTCTCTCTCTCTCTCTCTCTCTCTCTCTCTCTCTCTCTCTCTCTCTCTCTCTCTCTCTCTCTCTCTCTCTCTCGGTATGTGTGTGCGTGCGTTGCACTTGCAGTGAGAGGGTGAAACTCCAAGAGGCTGCCTACCAGTACCAGTACCAATACCATTGTTCGGATGTGTGAATGTATATGTTCATGGCCATTGTCTATCTGAGAGATTCCATAATATCTAAATAATTTAGTTTCGTGCCTTTTATTGCAGCTTTATAGTGTGCGCCTAGTCAAAAGGGGCAATAGAGTAAAGTTGACACTGACAGTATTGTGTGTGTAGTGTTAAAACTACAAGTGCTTTTCTGGCGACTTCCGAACTCGACAAGACACAAATAGAAACCAAAGACTGGATGTTTGCATTTAGTGCAAGTGTGAAACCTCTTTTTCTGCTTGTGTGCAAATTTGAGAAGTAAGATCTAGATATCTCTGACTGTTTCTTCTACCAAAGTGACTTATCGGATTCAGGTTACCGATAAATGTGTGCTGGTCTTATATGCTATACTGATTCGGCCACAACTGTGTCATTATCTTGCGAGGAAACTCGTGTTTTTAGTGTTTTCAGTGTTTCATTGTTTGAAACAATATTCAACTGACAATACGACTATCCTCGGTCAGCCGCGGTGATTGTGCTTATTACTCGCTCATTGTGTGTTGTTTGTTTATTAGGTTACTTACTTATCTACTTACTTATCTACTTACTTATCTACTTGCTTCCTTGCTTCCTTACTGCCGTTCATTGAGTTTGTCATCTTTATTTCTGCACTGAACGTATAGTGCCTGTACCATATTCATTATACCTTCGCTTTTGTGTTTTTTAATTCCCTTTTCTTATTTGCTATTGTCGTTTTTAAGTACGCCTTGATTTATACTTATTCAGCAATTTTATTAGATTGTTAACGCTTGAGATTCAGAACACTGTCTCAATTTCATATTTATGTATTTATATGGGAGATTTATATAGCGCTTGACGTTCTCTAAGGCTTTACATATTAATTTCTGCCGTGTGAGATGGAATTTTTTACACAATATATCAGGCATTCACATCGGCCAGTAAATCTCAAGCCATTACGGCGAATATTTACTTTTCACAGCCTATTATTCCAAGTCACACGGGTATTTGGTGGACTTTTTTTTTATCTATACCTATACATTTTTGCCAGTAAAGACCCTTTTGTCAATCGTGAGATCTTTAACGTGCACACCCCAATGTAATGTACACGAAGGGACCTCGGTTTTTCGTCTCATCCGAAAGACTAGCACTTGAACCCACCACCTGAGCTAGGAAAGGCGGAAGAAAATTGCTTACGCTCCGACCCAGGGTCGAACTCGCAACCTCTCGCTTCCGAGGCAAGTGCACATTACCACTCGGCCACCCTTTCCTACATAACGAGTAGTTGTCCGAATTCATGGCCAACAAACGAGGGTCTTCGCGTGGGACACCTAAATATTAACCATGCGATTAATAAAATAGATGACATATTTTCTATGGTTTTAAATTCGGGTTCCAATTGTCACCTTTTGGGGGTTCTCAGAGTCAAGATTATCTCATCAGAACTCAGATGCTGATGTTGCTATTCCGGGCCACAGTGTATTACGCAGAGACCCACAGCAAAGTAAAGAAACTGGGTTGCTTCTGTATATAAGTGAATCTGTTAGCTATACACGATTAACACACCTTGAGCAGTTTGTGGAATCCGTATGGATATAAGTTAAATTAAAAAGACCACCCCCACTCCTTATAGGTTCCTGTTATAGAAATCCTGCAGAGCGAGCAAGCAGGTCAGATAATTTGACACATATGTTAGATGCTGTTTTGCTAGAATCAAAGGAAATAATATTATTAGGAGACGTTATTATTAATTTGTTGAAACAGAATAAAATGTGGCTAGATAATCGCAAACAGATAATTATTAAGCATGCCTACGAGAGTCACAGCAACCACCAGCACTCTGATAGATCATATTTATGTGACTGATCACCGTGACATTGTTGAATGTTGTGTTCCAGCCAGTGGTTGCAGCGATCACTTTCCTATATGTTTAACGTGGTCGATAAAGGGTGTACACATTCCTAAAGCTGGTCACAAGACAATTAAATACAGATCCTTTTCTCAATTCAATGAAGACACATTTCTCCCTGACCTCTGTAATTCCTCTCTCTTAGGTTTATAATTATACGAATCCTGATGTTGCCCTAACGCACTGGCTAAATGCCTTCACTGAAAGTTACGATCGACATGCTCCATGGAGAGTAAAGAGTCAAACACATAGTAAAACCTAAATGGCTTGATGATGAATTACAAAATGCCATTGATAATCGTGATTTTCTGCAGTCAATCGGTAAAGAAGAGGAGTATAGAGAACAGAGAAATAAAGTTAATTCACTGAAACGGTTAAAAAAAACACGTATTTTCAAGATCTTGCTTCTTCAAAACAAAATTCAAAGAATATTTGGAAAGCAATAAATGAACTTAAAAATAAAACGTCTGCATCTACTTCAAGTTGCCTAAAGAACATATCACCTGCATGATGATTTAAACACACATTTTTCCAACATAGCTGAAAATGTTATTATTAACAATAAAACAACCTTAAATAAATAACATTTTAGAAGACTTCTGTAAATCAAAACAGATTTTAACTGAGTTAAATATTCCTCCACTTGCGGTGCCTGAAGTATTTCACGCACTCACTCATTTAAAGCAAACGGGTACCCGGGGGGGTAGACGGGCTTAATGGCATGCAGGATTCTTAAATTATCAGCCCCGGTAATTTCCGAATCCCTCACCTACATATATAATCTCGCTTTAGACAAAAAATATTTTTCCAATAGCCCTCAAGCAGGCTAAAATCAGTCCTCTGTTTAAATCTGGCGAAAAAAAAGACCCCTAAAATTATAGGCCGATTTCTATACTGTCTTTATTATCAAAACCACTTGTAATTTTTGTTTAAACCACATATTAGCGTACAGATCTAAAACAGAACGAAGATGTAACATAGACTGTGGGGCAACAAATTAAACAACTAACAACAGGCATACTGTATTATAATACTACATTAGGACTTTTAAACCCAATACACATTAAAACATCGAATTCTATTCATCATACAATACAGGCATTAATACTAATAGTTAACATTTTATAAACAACCACCAGATACATATGATCCTCTAGAAGGTTTAAAAACAACCAGTCAACAAGCAAACTTATCATTCAGCACATTCACTCACAAGTCACATGCACGCATTACACCACAGCTTCAATGTCCTAATTACTTTGTTCATTTTAGTAAAAGGCAGATTTGTACAGGTGAATCTTCAGTTTAATCTTAAATGATGGTAGTGAAGGAGACTGGCAGACCACTATGTATATAACTGTATATGTTTGTAGCATTTTCGTTACATTTTCATAATATTATGTGCATTTTTGCTATCATCATCATCATCATCATCATCATCATCATCATCACCATCACCATCACCATCATCATCATTTGCACAAGTAGTAGTATTGTGTATATTACAGTTACTGTATATGTTTGTAGCATTTTTGTTACATTTTCATCATGTTATGTGCATTTTTGCTATCATCATCATTGTCATCGTCATCATCATCGTCATCGTTATCATCATCATCATCATCATTTCCACAAGTAGTATATCGTTGTGTATATTACAGTTACTGCATAATTATGTTTGTAGCATTTTCGTTACATTTTCATCGTAATATGTGCATTTTTGCCATCTTCATCATCATCATCATCATCATCATCATCATCATCATCATCATCATCATTTGCACAAGTAGTATCCTTGTATCCGTTAACGTCACCGTTGTTATCACTGTAAGTGTTATTGTGGTTTACTTCTAAATAAATGTTATTAGGTTCTTTGCATTGCTTCTGTTTCAACATTTTGCAGGTTTTGCTTGATGCTTTTTTTGCTTTTTTTGTTTCTTCTTCTTTTTTTGTGTTTGTTGCATAATCATGATACTATAAACACATATTAAGTACATGACGGCATTAACATTAAACATATATCGTAATACTTCGAGTTAATGTATTAAGAAGAAAAAAATGCATAGCTGGCTCAGGACACTATCTACAATCACATAAGCAATACTTCACACACTCAGGTATATAATTATACAATGTTCCCTCTGTACATGTGCATACAAATCATGCTATTTCAATTCAACAATATATTTACTGTGCAGTATCATACATGAAAAAACTGCTGTCTCAAGGTACATTCTCTTATAAACACAACATTCAAATCATACTTTTTACCATATTTAGATTACACAGTTTAACAAATTCATCATGTTCTTGACATCATGGTTTTTGGATTTTCCTGTAAGTGGCGTTTGCACAGGTCAGAATTCAAGTTACTCATGTTTAGGCGCATTCTGCAGTGATGAATCTCTTCCAGTCGTTTACCACAGTAGTAATAGGCAGGTACGTTATAATCAGGAATAGTTAGATAGTGTTTGAATTCGCTGATTGAGTTAGTTGTTTTGATGTTGTCTGGCAAGTTGTTCCAAAGGACAGTGGTAGATGGTATAAAAGATCGACGGTATAATTCAGTTTTGCAAGTGGGAACTCTTCTTTCTGATGGTCTTCTTCGGTGATAGGGGTTAACATCAGAAGTTAAAGGTGGCAAAAGTTGTGATAAGTAATGAGGACATTTGCCAAATACCATCTTGTAATATAAAATTAGTTTGTGCCCAGTAAACATTTATGGTGCGCCGCGCATGCATTCACCGTCGCTTGCGCGATCCCACCTGCGCGGACATACGCCGCGGAGACTACGCGCCGGTGCATTTAAATTCTAGGTTACACCATCGCCACTGTCAATGCGCCATACCGACGCCGCGCAGTTCCGAAATGCGGGTGTATTTGTTTTGCTTGGTTTTTGTTGTTGTTGGTTTGTTTGTTTGTTAATTTTGTTTTTACGTGGAGCCGAAAGGTACATCGGATTGTGGGTTGGTCGTGCAGACGGTAGAAGAAAAAAACCAGCTTTAAAATGTGAAAAAGTCCAAATAGCTATTTCTTTAATTTAATTCGGCGGCTAAACGGCTCAAGCGATTTCAAAATCCTTTTAAGACAGTATCATGCTATTGAAGGGGTACACTAAAAAAAAATTGGCAAAACAATATCTGGCCCCTGACGGCAAGCAGCTTGATTTCCCCAAAACGTTTCACGAAAGCGGCGTCCTAACCGTAAGAGCTAGCGCCTGCGGATTTTTTTGTGAACGAAGAGGGGGGGAATGTGCTTATGAAAATCAAATTTTCGAGAGCCTATAGGTCTTGTTTCTTTTTTAAATGAATTTAGTGGGGGGCGTCGGAAAAGATCTGTTTTCAAATGTAAACACAGTAGATAAAATAATAAGAAGATAGATAGATCTGTTTAACCAATCACAATGGAACTCCAAAATATTCCATAGATTTGTTTACTTAATTTTTAAAAGATAAGTTCGAAACATTATCATCTGATAAGTCGCCGTATAACCTTATAGGTTCCAGCGACTAAATATTCCTGATCCTGTTCCCCGGGTTTTCGAACCAAGGGCGGCAACTGTGCAACCATAGACATGTACGTCATCATGATCTCCCCTTATTATGCGTTATTCATCGTCAATAATTTGACCGTTATTTTGGCTGTCTTAGTGAAATGGTAAGATATATCTCTATGTTTTTTACATGTAAGTGTTCGGAAAAAATACAGTTATAGCAGTTATGTACAAAAATAAGCAGCATATGCTCTTTTTGCCAAAGTAAAGTCCTTTTTTCTTTTGGTTTCTTACATGTGTCTCAGCACACCGCAAGCATTTAGGCGAATAGCACACACATACACACGCACGCACGCATGCACGCACACACACATACATACACACACACACACACACACAGTTTCGCAACCTTTAGATTTGTTTTAGTTTTTTTAAATCAACACACAAAAACACGAAAAATCAAACGAACAATGAAAACATACATTATAAAGACCGGGCACGCACATAAACAAACTAACACACACAAGAAAGCAAAACAGAAATAACAAAAGAGTTATTACTATCTGAGCAAAATTACATTTAAATGCATGTGCTGTTATGAAGATAAACCAGTAAGTTATGAGTGTAGTTCACGATTGCAAGGGAAACAACCGGAAGCCAAAACGTTAGCGTGCACAACACCAGTTACTTCCCTTCCCCCTCTCCACATCGATCTTACCAAAGTTACCCCACGTCCGATATCGATCAAAACTGTGTTCATTAAAAAGCTTTGATGAAAATACGCCGTTCTTGTCATAATACCCTAACATTTCCGCTGTAAGGCTGTCAGAATAACACAGTTCTTCTGGTTTGTCTGAGGTTGTTTCTGAGGTCACATGACGACGAGAGAGAGAGAGAGAGAGAGAGAGAGAGAGAGAGAGAGAGAGAGAGAGAGAGAGAGAGAGAGAGAGAGAAAGAGAGAGAGACAGAGAGAGAGAGAGTGAGCGGA
>NW_027127874.1:0-1000 GCF_037325665.1 Littorina saxatilis
GTGTTTAACACACAGGAGATGGTCAGTACACCAGAGACACTGTACTGCAGGGTTTGCTATGTGTTTAACACACAGGATATGGTCAGTACACCAGAGACACTGTACTGCAGGGTTTGCTATGTGTTTAACACACAGGAGATGGTCAGTACACCAGAGACACTGACAGATAAATATAATGCAAACAGCCTTGATGAACAGGTGCCTGAAGTCAGAGAGCCAGTAACAAAAGACAAGTATGCACTTCATCCTTGACACTCAAAATTGCAACCATGGCATAATGTCTCCCCAGAAATACAACAGAAGAATAGAGTTAACAGAATATTGGAAACACTAATAATAATAATAAATATATTTTTGCTGTTTTGAAATTTGGATGAGTGGGTGTGCGCATGGTGTTTTGAGTTCAGTGTAGAGGTTGATAGAAAATGAATAAGTTTGCGGAAATGTTAGCATTAAGAGGTATTGAAAACACGTGAATTTTAGCTTTAAATTTGAATTGTTTTAACCCAGTTGTCTAAAGGTTGTCACAGGGAAGATTAATCTTGCTTCAGTGACGCAGAGTCTGCCACGCTTACAATGACACAATCTGTTGTTAATTCTTTGGCTGGAAAGTGATTGTTTAAAAGAAAGTCTATAGTCTCATTGTTTCAGAAGAGAGCAATTATGGAAAATTAAATGTGAGTATTGTGTAACATTTTAAGCAAATAAACAATGGTGACTGCACGTGAGAGCGAACAACAACAAAACCAAAAAGCACTGTACTCACGTTAACATGACCAACAGGGAACAAATATTTGTTTCGTGTTCGTCATTTTAACGTGAGTACAGTGCTTTTTGGTCTTTTTGTTTAACATTTTAAAGGTCCTTGTCTACATTTTTATACCGAAATCGCCATTTGACCATTAAAATGCTGCGTCTATTATCTACAAATATCAACAATACACCCCCTTTCGATCAGGAAAGACGAAGCCAGTGTAGCCGTTTGAAAATTCATTGTAGT
>NW_027127875.1:0-17000 GCF_037325665.1 Littorina saxatilis
GTGTATGAGAAAATTAAAAATGTCACTATTGTTAAAACCCTTTATGAGAAAATTACAAATGTCACTTAAAATTACCAGATTTTCACATGATAATGTTAGATTTTAAGTGTAAGCTCTAGCAATTTGCCGGGGAACAAACCCAAACCCAAACCGAACATTTTCATTTTCAAGCTAGTGATATATGTTTATCAATGTCGCGTTGTTCGGTATCTTGCTCCACCGTGCTTCGTGAGCACATGCGTACTAGATAGACTGTCAGCCAATCAATACTGGCTTTCATCATGAATATTTGTATTTTGACGTGAAACTTGTAATCATCTTGTTCTCGCGCTCAAAAGCCGCCGCGTCATAGGATGGGTGCTGATGAGAAGACGAAGGCCGCAAACTAACTTTATTTTACAAGGATAAAGGTTTAAGGCACATTGCCTTGTCTAACAACCTGTCCTTAAACAAATACTAAACATATAGTATTCACTAAAGAAGCATACAAATGGAAAGAAATAATAGAAGTAAAAAATGCTAAATGTAACCAGAATATAAAATGGAATAAATATGATGCGGAGAAACTTAGAAAGAACACAACAAAGAAGAGAAGAGGAAATGAACCCCCCCACACACACACAGAGACACACAGAGACACACACACACACACACACACACACACACACACACACACACACACACACACACACACACACACACACACACACATACACACACACAAAAGGGAAAGAGAGAAAAAACTAAAATAACTACAATAACTAAAATAACAACAACAATAAACAAACAAACAACAAACAACAAAATACACGCATAAATGCACACACACACAAAACACAAACAAGCAAACAAGCACTATAGCGAGTGACAATGTCGTTGCCATGTTGCTGTTCAACGTGCGGAAAACAATTCCAGATTCCGTTTTCTCGAAATGCCACCAGCACGCAAGCTGCCAATTGACGGATACACAGTTCGACTGCATCGCCTTTGAAGCGTCAATGGGAACCACAATTCAATTATTTCCAAAACGCTTCTTCTGTACCGATTAGGTCGTTGTTGCTACCAGCTATTTATATTATCAAAGTATATGCCCTACCTCATATACAACGGCCATTATTTTTCATTTTAAATCAAAGATTTTATTTATCACATAGAGTCAACAAGGAGATGAAAGGAATATTTAACATGAATAACTTTGCCAAACTATGTAGTTGTTAACTTATTAATTGAGGTGTACGGTTCTAAGGTGTATGGTTCTGAGGTGTACGGTTCTGAAGTGTACGATTCTGAGGTGTATGGTTCTGAGGTGTACGGTTCTGAGGTGTATGGTTCTGAGCTGTATGGTTCTGAGGTGTACAGTTCTGATGTGTACGATTCTGAGGTGTATGGTTCTGAAGTGTATGGTTCTGAGGTGTATGGTTCTGAGGTGTACAGTTCTGATGTGTACGATTCTGAGGTGTATGGTTCTGAAGTGTATGGTTCTGAGGTGTACAGTTCTGAAGTGTACGATTCTGAAGTGTACGATTCTGAGGTGCAGTGTTCTTAGGTGTACGGTTCTGAAGTGTACGATTCTGAAGTGTACGATTCTGAGGTGCAGTGTTCTTAGGTGTACGGTTCTGAGGAGTAGTGTTCTCAGGTGTACGGTTCTGAGGTGTAGTGTTCTGAGGTGTACGGTTCTCAGGTGTACGGTTCTCAGGTGTACGGTTCTGAGGTGTGGTGTTCTCAAGTGTACGGTTCAGAGGTGTAGTGTTCTCAGGTGTACGGTTCTCAGGTGTACGAGTACGTATGATTCCGAAGTGTACGGTTCTGAAGTGTACGATTCTGATGTGTACGTTTCTGAGGTGTACGGTTCTAATGTGTACGGTTCGGAAGTGTACACCTCAGAACCGTACACCTCAGAACCGGACACCTCAGAACCGTACACTTCGGAACCGGATAATTCGTAACCGTACACCTCAGATCCAAACACCTCATTAATGCTTCTCTGATTAAATGATATATGAAGCAACAGGTCGTATACACACACACACACACACACACACACACACACACACACACACATACATACACGCACACGCGCGCACACACACACACACATACACATATATACATGTCTTCATATTTATACGCCACCAATGTAATTTCTCAGATTGAGATAATAAAGTTAATTTAATTTTGATACAAGCATTCATATATGACTAAGTGCCAAAAGGTGCTCACAGAACAGAAGACGACTTTGTTTTACAATAAAAATGTTTCTAAAAACGTGTGTCTGCTGAAAATTGGTGTGTGTGTGGATGAATGTGCGAAGAGATAGTGGACATAATTTCGTGTGTCTGACTTGAACGGTTTTGAAGTTATCTTTGTTTAAAGTCAAAAATAACGCCAAAACCGGCCATCTGAAAAAGGACATCGTGATACCTCGTGTTTTGAATATGCCACAGAAAAATAACAAGAAGCACAAATGAATTGCATTTAGTTTGATTGAATGCCTGAAACATCGCTTTACAGACGAGACCAAACGTCAAATCTAAATCTCGAGAGAATTTTTTTTTTTTCGATAACCGAATTTTAAGGTGTCGCACGCAAGATGTGTCGTCATCACGGCATACATTTTTCAATCGCAGATATTTACTAAATTTCTTTTTCAAAAACTCTGGAATTGATGTCGACACGTCAAGCGATAACGGTGTATCAAACTGCTGTCTTTCAAGTAATCCAGCAAAGACTGCAGAACTTTTGAACAGCATTTTTGAAAACGATTTGAAAATTTAGTCATATCTTGCGTGCGACAAAATGTTCGGTAATTAACGGTTATTTTCTTTTAAAAACAAAATTTACATGTACAAAGATCTACTTCATCTACGGAACCACGTGACACATTCTGTGTTCAAAATTTGTGAAGAAATCACGAACCACGAATGCGCTATCAAGTGTTGAAATTATGTCGTCAACATCTTTTCAGATCTTGCGTGCGACACCATCTTGCGTTCAACATAAAATGTCCTACCTTATCGAGTTTAATGGGTAAAACTAACTATTTGTTGTCTTAGTTTAATCTTCTTAATTAAAAGCGTAATAAAACCGAACTTCCAAGATGAATTTTAATTGAGATTAGCGAAAGAGCGGGCACGCAAGTCGACCTTAAAGTAAAAGAATGATAACACGAGCGTTTGTCGTGTTGTCTTGCGTGCAACACATTGTCCAAAAAGGAAAATGTATAGACGTTTTTTAAGTTGAAACCTTGAAACTTCACACACATTTGGGGTTTAATCGCCCCCATGCATGGTAAAAGTCTTGTTGACCCTTGTCAGATTTCAAGGTCACGGCTGGGTCACATGTGGTTCAGAAAACGGATGAAACATATTTTTTCAGAGATTTTTGAAGCTAGAACCTTCAAACTTCAAACAACGCTTTTGCTTAATGATTGTTCAACATGGAGAATTCAAGGTTGATCCTTGAGAAATGTGAAGGTCATAGCAGGGTCTCGCGTGGGTAAAAAAAAAGGAAATTGTATTGAACTTCAATTTAAATAAAACCAAAGTCTGGTTGATCTGTTTTAAGATTTAAGGTCAAATCTGTTATTTAAGTGTTATTTAAGGTCAAATCAAATAGAAATTTGTTGATGCTTAAATCTTTGAAACTTCCAACAGGTTTGAGGTTTGACAACTTCTGGACTTTGAAATCTGGTATGGTTGATCCTGGTAATATTAATTAGTCAAAACATCAAGATCAACAATTATAAAATAAGCACTTTCACCAATGTCAAGTGAGCAATAGCAGCAAACGTGAGTCTTATAAAGATTATCACTTTTTGTGTGACCTCAACTTGACCCCTCTGAATGCTCTCAATCATGGAAATTGACCACACTTTGATTATAACCAAACAACATCAAAACTTTGGAATGTGTGAAGTTTCAAAGGTGTTGCTTAAAAGGCGTTCGTGAAAATGACAATTGTATGTGTCTGACTTCAATGCGACCCCGCTGCGACCTTGACGTTTGATTTTATCAACCAGACTTTCATCATGTGTGAATGACTTCAAACACTATAAAACTAGTTGCATAAATTGACAATTTTTCAAAGTTTAAGCCAGATGGCACTGCTGTGACCTTGAAATTTGACAAACATTAACCAGGCGGTCACCTTTTTTAGAAAATATCCTTAAAGGATCTTTAACCTTACTGTGACCTTGGAATTTGATGAGGTTTAATTTAACTTGCGTAGTGTGCCAAGTTTCAAGGCCCTAGCTTCAAAAAAATATGAGAAAACCTCATTGAAAAATGTATATGTTTGACCTCAACGCGACCCTGCTGTGACCTTGACTTTTTCAACCAGACTAGTTTAATCGTGTGTGAACATTATACACTAGAACTGTGTGTATTTTCAAAGCTCGTGCTATAAACGCGCTGAATAAATTGAAAATATTCCACATTTGGACCAGATGTGACCCCGCTGTGACCTTGAACTTTGACAAAGATTAACCAGCAGGTCACTTTTAATGAGGTTTTATAAAAATGCTGAAAGTATGTGAAGTATGTAAAGTCTAACTGATCTAGTATTAAAACATGTAAGACGTGACAACGACAATTTTCCAGTTTGCAAAGGAAATTTAACCTCGCTGTGACCTTGAAATTCAATGTTGTTTAATGTGATGTGCACCATACCTGGAAGTCATTATACTTTGGTTGTGTGCCAAGTTTCAAAGCCCTAGCTTTAAAAACGTGCGAGATAACCTTAATGCTATGACTCAGTGCCGTTTTGAATGATATAACGAACAAAATTATCGTTATTTGTAAAATCATTTGGGTAAATTTATCTTTTCTTTTCGTAATTGGGTTCCAGCATCTGTTGTCTTAACAAAAATCACAATATCAGTCGTGTTTGTCAACTTTTATTTTTTAGCCCCTTTGTCCGCTTTTCGTGCGCACCTTTTGGCACTTAGTCATATACACACGAACAAACAAGTCGCGTAAGGCGAAAATACAACATTTAGTCAAGCTGTCGAACTCACAGAATGAAACTGAACGCAATGCAATTTTTCAGCAAGACCGTATACTCGTAGCATCGTCAGTCCACCGCTCGTGGCAAAGGCAGTGAAATTGACAAGAAGAGCGGGGTAGTAGTTGCGCTGAGAAGGATAGCACGCTTTTCTGTACCTCTCTTCGTTTTAACTTTCTGAGCGTGTTTTTAATCCAAACATATCATATCTATATGTTTTTGGAATCAGGAACCGACAAGGAATAAGATGAAAGTGTTTTTAAATTGATTTCAAAAATTTAATTTTGATCATCATTTTTATATTTTTAATTTTCAGAGCTTGTTTTTAATCCAAATATAACATATTTATATGTTTTTGGAATCAGAAAATGATGAAGAATAAGATGAACGTAAATTTGGATCGTTTTATAAAAAAAATATTTTTTTTACAATTTTTAGATTTTTAATGACCAAAGTCATTAATTAATTTTTAAGCCACCAAGCTGAAATGCAATACCGAAGTCCGGCCTTCGTCGAAGATTGCTTGGCCAAAATTTCAATCAATTTGATTGAAAAATGAGGGTGTGACAGTGCCGCCTCAACTTTTACAAAAAGCCGGATATGACGTCATCAAAGGTATTTATCGAAAAAAAGAAAAAAACATCCGGGGATATCATTCCCAGGAACTCTCATGTAAAATGTCATAAAGATTGGTCCAGTAGTTTAGTCTGAATCGCTCTACACACACACACGCACAGACACACACACACACACACACACACACACACACACACACACACATACATCACGACCCTCGTCTCGATTCCCCCTCTATGTTAAAACATTTAGTCAAAACTTGACTAAATGTAAAAAGAGAAAAAGACAGAATAGCACGTTTCGAAATGTGTAAGCTATGTGCGTCCTGATCAATCAATCTTAGTGGTATAAAAAAAAAGTTAAAAGTTCGAAGCAAACCAGAACCTTTGGCATTTTCAAAATCTCTCTCTCTCTCTCTCTCTCTCTCTCTCTCTCTCTCTCTCTCTCTCTCTCTCTCTCTCTCTCTCTCTCTCTCTCACTCTCTCTCTCTCTCTCTCTCTCTCTCTCTCTCTCTCTCTCTCTCTCTCTCTCTCTCTCTCTCTCTCTCTCTCAACTGCGCCCCGCTCCCAACATTCTTTCAGTTGTCGCGTTCTCCGTTCCAGTCTATCTACTTCCTAAGCATTCTACTAACTCTTTTCCTGGGACACCATGCAAGGGGAGAACGAGCTCCGCAAAACGAATGAAAGCGTCTGGGCGAGTCACGCCCTCAAGAGACACAAATTTGTCCGAGCGGTGATGCAATTTGCTCGAGTTTTTCCGAAATCTTCCCGTCTTGCAACAAAAGCTTTCAGGGACATTGAATTCAAACGTAACACGCTGAGTAAGTCTTCTGACGAACGCGACTCAAGCTCTGAAACGTTTTTCTGGCATCTTCGGGACTTAATTAACACTGAGCAACCTCTGAAAATGTACTTTGTTTTCAAATGTGTTTGTTTTGTTTGCTTGTCTGTTTTGATTTGTTTTTCTTTGTTCGTTGTTGTTGTTTTTTCTACTCAATTTTCCCCATTTTATTCAATTTCTTGTATATACATTCGATGATATTGATGTGTGACCGTGTTTATCCCCAACAAATGAAATATAAATAGTGTGTGTTTTGACGTGGTTTTACTGGATCGTATTACAGATTGCCAGAGTTTTACGAGAGAGAAGATTTTGTATTTATACAAATTTAAAAAAAATCAGGTTTCACTGAGTTATGAAAAGCGCGATCACTGGAAATAACAGTAACTTACAGCTAAAGACAACTTTTGAGCGACTGTGTTTTGAATATAACGGCTCTTGTTAACGTGTAACTATACTGTGACGAAACTCGACTTCAAACGCTGGAGAGCAGTGCACAGATGCTTGGCATTGATGTATTCATCGTGCTGTGGGAGCACATTTGAGTAAAAAATTCCACATGTGCTTTCATTCAAGTTATCCTAAAGTCGTCTCTCGGAGAACATTCTTGGATTTTGTTCGTACACCTCAGACAATACATCTTTAATTCGAGTTTCAACATTTCCAGACGCCGATGTTTTGTGTTGATGCAGCATTTGAACCTCGAATGATCCATTCTTCCTAGCCTCTCATTAATTGTGCCAACGCGAAGTTGAGTTCACGAAGCTGACTGCACAAAGCTTCGGCGCTGAATTAACGGTAAAAACACTTCGCAAAGTCGACTCCGGGCTCAATTCACGGCAGCCTTTACGTGTGAACGATCTTTGAACACACCTTACTTTCCATGTGAATGATTGAATCAGTCAACCATCACAGACCTGCCCAGAATCTTTTGCTGACCACATTACAAAAATCATCTTCTCGGCTGCGTTCTGTATAGAGTGGGAATTGTTTTGCTGAGTTCATTTTGCATGTTGATACCGGTGTCAGTTACGAAATTAATAGACGATGTTTGGAAATAACTCTGTAAACTGCGGGGCAAGATCTGAGATGGTGAGTCGAATTATTTAAAAGAGAACGGCTGTCCCTTTAAAGCACAGGGAATTTCCAAGATTCTGTCTAACATCTTAAACGACAGAGAGCGGTTTCTAACGAAACTCGTGGACGCAGTGGCTTCAATCAAATTGGAGCACGAATTCCCCACAGACTCTGAGCGCATTAAACCTCTCCTGACTTTCTCTGTAAGTTCCAAGTTTTATCCTCAAACCGAGCTCACACAGTTTAAGCTAAATACAGAAGGCGTGACTATGACCAGACGCGGTTTGCAATCAGAAAATCAGCAAACAGCCTTCGCGGGTTAGAATCGCCATTTTGACGGGCGCATTGGCTAAGTGGATGAGGCGCCGGCCTCCCGTGCGGGAAGGTTGAGTGTCAACTTTCACATCTCGGCCCCGCCTGGTGGGTTAAGGGTGGAGATTGTTCCGATCTTCCAGGTCAACCTATATGTGCAGACCTGCTTGTGTCGTATCCACCTTCGCTTGTACAAGCAAGCACAAGACCCAGTACACACGAAAAAGATCGTGCAATCCTTGTCAGAGTTCAGTGGGTTATAGAGACACACAATTAACAAGCATGCATCCCCCGGAATCTCATTTCTCATTTCTCATTTCTCATTACTTTATTGTCCCATCGCTGGGAAATTCGGGTCGCTTCCTCCCAGTGGAAAGCTAGCAGCAACGGAGTCGCGCTACCCAGGTGTCTGCGTGTTTAGGTGTATTCAGCCACCTGCACTTATGGCAGAATGACCAAGGTCTTTTACGTGCCATTGTGATGACACGGGGGTGGGACATGGCTTCCGTCTCTGGGTCTGCACATAAAGTTGACCCGTGTCCGTCCCGGCCCGAATTCGAACCTGCGACCTTTCAATCACAAGTCCAGTGCTCTACCAACTGAGCTACCGGGCGAATGGCTGCCCGCTAACTGACGGGGTAAAAACAGTCATACACATGTAACTATACAAACCCACTCGTGCAAAAACAACCAACACGAGTTTCTGAGTTTCAGCCCAAGAACGCAGAAGAAGAAAGAGAAGAAGAAGAATCGCCATTTTGACGTTCTTGAATACGAGTAGCCTACACTTCTTGTCATACCAGTGCTGTGTGCAGTCCTGAGCGCCTTTACAGTCGCCGTCGTACGTTTGGATTTATCGTCTTGCTCGTACTAAATAGTAATTAGTCAGGCACACTATTGAGGTCTAACGAATGACGTATCACAACGTGCGCGGTCGTCCTTGGCGGTCAAGAAAGCCGCGGGCGCCGCCGCGATCATTGCGCAGACGACACTTCTAGACCGCCAATATTTTTTGTGCGCATCACGTGCTCCATATTAATCGGCCGGAAACGAAGCAATTGCGAAACCTGGATACTTCCCGTGACAAAACATCTGCTCACTATCGGGGATCTGTCGAGGCTTTTAACTTCCACTTGGTCAACACACACACACACACACACACACACACACACACACACACACACACACACACACACACACACACACGCACACACACACACACACACACACACACACACACACAAAGCTGCTTTCTGCGCAGAGTGAGTATGTTTGCTGAATACATTTGTTATGTTGACACCGGTGTCAGATACGAAATGAATTCAACAAAAATTGCCACTCTGCACAGAAAGTAGCCAGGCTGTTGAATGTTGGTATGTGTTCCAGTGGAGAGAGGTTCTCACCCTTTGTACAAGCTTGGACAGATCTATGATGTCTGACGAGATGCGTTACGTGAGACGTAATTTGTGACCCTCCACCACGGAATGAGTCGCATGTCACCTTTGCATGATTTTCATATGTTTATATTTTCACAAAGAGTTTTTTATGCTCTATCCAGTGGTGAAAACCGTTTTAGAAAAGAGCAAAAACTGTTTGAGTTATAAGCCTGCGACTAAGGTGACCCTCACACTGTTACCAGACACTCCCCGGACTTATATTAAGCCTAGCACAAAACCGCGCGAGGTGACATGCGACCACAGAGATATAGAATATTCTATATCTCTGTGCATGCGACTCATTTCGTGGTGGAGGGTCACATTTATCTTTAATTCGAACACAAACACATGAAAGCAGATAGCCCCAATAATTGCCAAGTCAGCTTTTACTCGCGCGCAGTGTGCAAAGAGGATGTATCGTTCAGATTCTGTAAGCCACGACATATCTTCAACATCTCGAAAGTAGAAAACCAGGAATCACTCAAATAACAGTGTGTGTGTATGTGTGTGTGTGTGTGTGTGTGTGTGTGTGTGTGTGTGTGTGTGTGCGTGTGTCAGGGGGGGGGACTTGCGTGCGCGCGAGCGTATTTGTGGTTTTATTGCTAAAGATACAGAGACCTTTCCTAATGCAACAATATTCTGCTTTCGTTTCGGTTTTTTCAATCGCTGCTGAGGAAAAAATGGAGGTGGCTGGTTCAAATCGAATTAGGAGAGACGGTTCCAATCTTATTTGGATGGAAATGGGAGATATGAAAAAAACATTTTTTTACGCTCAGGAGATCTATGGGTAATTTGCGTCATCAAGTCTCATTACGGCCATGATTATTTAGATGGATGTGAAATGGGGGAGAGAAGGTGATAAACAAAATAACCTCTATCTCTCTGTCTCTGTCTTTGTCTCTCTCTATCTCTGTCTGTCTGTCTACGTCTCTCTCTCTCTCTCTCTCTCTCTCTCTCTCTCTCTCTCTCTCTCTCTCTCTCTCTCTCTCTTTTTCCCTCTCTCCTCACATTTCTGTGTGACATGTTTAAAATCGATGAAGGAATGCTTCGTGCTTAAACTTGGGGAGCCTAGCGTAAAGCTCGAAAGCTGACGTTTAAAGCCAAAGAAGAAAGATAAAAGAAATCAGCTTTTCAGACTACGGCTTTTCCACCCCGATCGACTCTGAGAGGATTACCTTCACATTTATTTTTTTTCTCACAGATTCCAATCTCTTCCTCTTGCACATGCAGATGTATACCTTAAAGGCACAGTAAGCCTCCCGTAAACCATCACAGATACTGTCAGGCTTTTACACACAGTACAAACACCCTTCCATTTGAACGCTCACAAAACGGGAACATCCTAGGTGCCCAACGTAAAGAGCGAGCAATGTTTCAAAGAATTAATGTTGCGGAGAGAGTGTCAGAGACAATCGGACCGTGGTGCGTTTTGGCGCTAGACCTAACTTTTCAAAATCTAAATAATAAATTGACAGCTTGTTACACAAACATTCTTAAATCATAAAAGAATTCTTTTTTCATCAAGACAAGATCAGTACAATTCGAAGTTTTGAAAGTTTGAAAAAAGAAAAGCCCGGAAGCAGGGTCGTGGTTCTCGTAGCAGACGACGGTTTATACCTATCGCCAGTTCCTCTGAACAGTCAAAAGCCAAAGCCATCGCTAGAGTTCTTGTGAACCACAGCCGTTTGTTTCGTGCATAGTCAGAGGTACTTTAATAACGTGCTATTGCTGATAAGCTCACAGCGAGTCGCATTCAAATTACTAACTGACGACTACATTGTGAAAAAGGTAAACTTGATCACACGGGTTCACGATGGCTCAGGGGTAAGATAAACCACGCAAAAATAAATTCTTTGAAAATTGCTCGCTCTTTACGAAGGGCACCTAGGATGTTCCCGTTTGATGAGCGTTCAAATGGAAGGGTGTTTATACTGTGTGTAAAAGCCTGACAGTATCTGTGATGGTTTACGGGAGGCTTACTGTGCCTTTAAAATTGTTCAAATCTCATGGGGGAAAACGCGTAACGTCGAGAGGCGTTAAAGTCCCTCCGTCCTTGGTGCAGTGGATTTTCTTCGATCGGCATCCTCTTCCATCTTCTATTCTGAGTCTACACGGCTCTCATGGCTATCTTAGAATAAAAGAAACAATGCAAGAAGAAAAAAAACTAAATAAATAAAAATTAATTGGCAGTGAGTTCCATAGGACCGCACCCGAATAAAGAAGGCTTGATTTGAAAAGGTCAACAACAACAACAAAATACAAGAAAAAAATCATTTGAGAAGAGAGGAGGCTCTTTGCGTAATATATCGCAAATAAAGGGCAATGCTTTGTGATGATAACGCTTTCACTCTCAGTACTTCGAGGTGCAGGAGGGAACATATACTTGAAGAGATTTAAGCGCAAATGTTTTGTCTACAGAACTGTGTGAACACAGAAGCGCCGATACCAATCGTAAAGAACAAAGCATAATCTGGACGTTTGTAAGGGGGTGCTGGGAACATGTTTTGCCTTTCAGGAATACATGGTAGTGTAACATCCGGAAAATGTTTGTCTGATAAAAATCTTGGGGTCCGACAAGAAGCATTCATTTTCTTAGTTCTCCTCTCATGTTGGTCGCCTTTTATCCCTGATATTTTCTTCTTAGATATCGAACCCGATTCCTTTCCACCCTGGCTCCTCCGCCTCTCCCCCCCCCCTCCCCCTCCTCCCCCCCCCCCCCTCCCCTTAGCCCGTTCCCTCGGCATGCTTCTCCTTACTCACTCTTTATGAGTCTGTCTTTTTTCTTCTGCTCCGCCGCCTTCTCGGGCGATTTCAGTTCACACGTTTGTGGTTTTCAGGAATGTAGAGAAACAAAGCCAGAATGCAGTTCTTGACTAACAATGCTTTTTCAACAAGGGAACCCGTTCAAAAAGTTAGACCCCCTAACCCCACTAACTGACCTCCTTAGAAATAGGAGGATAGGCTAGGATCCAATAATTTTTATTATTACAATTTTTAAATTTCGAGGTTGCGCTCTCTTGTTTTCGTTGCGATGATAATCTAAAAAGGTTCCTGCAATGTATCGATCCTGATCCCGAGACCCCCCCCCCCCCCCCCCACACACACACACACACACACACACACACACATCACCCCATTATTGCAAATCATCAGGCCATCATGAAAATATCCCGTCATCTACCAACTCCCAGGCAAGAAACCCCCAACTCCCCCCCCCTCCCTCCCTCCTCCTTCTCTCCTCACAACCCCTGTTGTATAGACTGGGTGGACTGGGTGGCCGAGTGGTAACGCACTTGCGCTCGGAAGCGAGAGGTTGCGAGTTCGACCCTGGGTCAGGGCGTCAGCAATTTTCTCCCCCCTTTCCTAACCTAGGTGGTGGGTTCAAGTGCTAGTCTTTCGGATGAGACGAAAAACCGAGGTCCCTTCGTGTACACTACATTGGGGTGTGCACGTTAAAGATCCCACGATTGACAAAAGGGTCTTTCCTGGCAAAAATTGTATAGGCATAGATAAAAATGTCCACCAAAATGCCCGTGTGACTTGGAATAATAGGCCGTGAAAAGTAGGATATGCGCCGAAATGGCTGCGATCTGCTGGCCGATGTGAATGCGTGATGTATTGTGTAAAAAAAAAATCCATCTCACACGGCATAAATAAATCCCTGCGCCTTGAATATGTGCGCGATATAAATTGCATAAAAAAAATTTTTTTTTAATTAAAGGCATATGTACTCGATGACTATACACGCTAATTGCCTTACCAACAGCTGGAGACATGCTAAATTAAGTTCCCTGCAAAATATTGTGGTCTAGGACCCCTTCAATGTTGAGATATTTGAATTTTCATTTTGATCTGGATCGTCCTATTTATAGATTTGGCAACACATGTAACGTTGATGCAAGGGAGAGAACTCCGCGGCTTTGTTGACATCCTCACTTTTTCAGAGGCTAGAACAAGCTGTAATGCATGTATTATGGTCCGCGCATGGTGACATATCGTCATTATATGGTCTTATGGTGCGTTTGACATCGATTGTGGGCAAACTACACTTTGTAAACACGGGAGTGCGTTAGTATGCCTTTAAAAAATCCCTGCGCTTAGAACTGTACCCACGGAATACGCGCGATATAAGCCTCATATTGATATTGATTGATTGTTATGCAGAGTTTCGGTACTTCTAAGAAAACATTTATCCCAAAAGTGCCAGGTGCATAGCAATAACTGTTAAGGTATTTAAATGGCACAAATTATACTATATATAAATAACAGTTCAAATTGCATTAACAATAGACTTGCAAAATATGCTACATAAACAAACTATTCTGTGTACACAGTTATGGAATGCAATCACGATCAATTAAAACATCAAGTTACACAAACAATAATTGTTCGTTAACGAGGTGAAGTGAATCACATACAAAAAAAGTGCACATTCTATACCGTAACAACAACGCCAGCAGCCCTGAGCATGAGTGGAAGTGATGGATGCTAAAGGAGAGAAGGGAGATACTGATTGGGCGGGAGACCATTGACAGTAAATGATCATTATGACGTCTTAGGCTGAGTGTTTAGGCAAACATACCCCGTGCAATGCCTTTTGTTTGCCGTGACCCACATTAAACACTGACCCTGCCTCATAGCTCACACAAACGGATATTCCGTGCACAACGAAGCCGTACGGGCGCTGCTACTTTATCGGTTCTTGCGGTTTTAATCCCTCCTCAGTTTCAGGATGGTAGCAAAAATCGACGTTGTCGTGGAATTTTGGCGTAACTCGTTTTAAACAGGTTTTCAGGAGGAGGACAAAACTGATTATTTGCATTATAAAATAGTGTTTATTTTCGTTCCTGGTATGGATAGAAAGATGAAAGAACGTTAAATCATGTATTCACGCCGTAGACGGTGGCTGCATGAGGAATTGCCTCCGCACTAACTTACACTGCTGAAGAGCAACACGCAGGGTGAGTTTCTGCACAAAATCGTCTCTGTTTTCTCCAAAATGACATATCATCACATTACAGGCGTTTGTACTTCGACCTAAGGTGTTATAGCATCCCATCATCGATTTTATTCTTTTCTTCGATGCATTTGTTAACGTTGAGCTTCGATTATTTATGCTTTTCTTGCAAAGTTTGCGTAAATTCTGACTTCCCACAGTTATTACGGAAAATCAAGGTTATCAATCAAACTGCAGTCTATTGGAATATCATTATTGTTTATTAGTTGACATGTGGTCCAAGTTGTGTCATCCAAAGTCACGCGGTTGGAGCGTAATTCTGGAATCTGTACCACGACTGATCGATTTTGCGGCTGCCCACCTACGAAGAAAAGAATAAAATCGATGATGGGATGCTATAACACCTTAGGTCGAAGTACAAACGCCAGTAATGTGATGATATGTCATTTTGGAGAAAACAGAGACGATTTTGTCGTGCAGAAACTCACCCTGCGTGTTGCTCTTCATCGGTGAAAGTTAGTGCGGAGGCAATTCCCCAATGCAGCCACCGTCTACGGCGTGGTATTGTCAATCGTTTTTAAGAGAATAGTTCTTACGGAGAATGATTTACTTCGTCTAAAGCACAAAAACATTAAAATCGCCAAGAATCGAGTTACTCCAAACTTCCACGACGACATCGAAATGTCGTTTGGATTCGTCAGTCGACAAAGCGCTCAAAAACTTCTCAGCTCAAATCGACGAAAACTTAACCGTCATGTTGTCAGATCTGGCGAACTTTATTTATGATGGAGGAGAAGAAGATGTCATTGACTGCCTTACACGTCGGAAAACTCGCAGAAACTATGATGGCCGTTTCGGCATATTTGCAGAAGAAACGAAATCCTGGCAATTCTAGCTATATGCCTGCTCGTTCAGCATTTGGCAGCAAAGAACGACACCACACAACGGAGCGTGTTCTGATGATACGGCGTTAAACACTTGAAACGGGCACAGCAAAACAAACAAACGAACAAGCAAAAGTGCAGTCTCTCTCTCTCTCTCTCTCTCTCTCTCTCTCTCTCTCTCTCTCTCTCTCTCTCTCTCTCTCTCTCTCTCTCTCTCTCTCTCTCTCTCTCTTTACGCTCTTTTCCAGTCTCTTCAAGTTTCTTTTAAAAACCCGCGAACAAGAACAAGGAGAACAAGAGGAACAAGAACAAGGAGAACAAGAGGAACAAGAACAAGAAGAACAAGAGGAACAAGAAGAACAAGAACAAGAAGAACAAGAGGAACAAGAACAAGAAGAACAAGAGGAACAAGAACAAGAGGAACAAGAACAAGAGGAACAAGAACAAGAGGAACAAGAACAAGAAGAACAAGAACAAGAAGAACAAGAGGAACAAGAAGAGCAAGAACAAGAGGAACAACAAGAACAAGAACAACAAGAACAAGAAGAACATGAGGAACAAGAACAAGAAGAACAAGAACAAGAAGAACAAGAGGAACAAGAACAAGAACAAGAAGAACAAGAGGAACAACAAGAACAAGAACAACAAGAACAAGAGGAACAAGAACAAGAAGAACAAGAACAAGAGGAACAAGAACAACAAGAACAAGAAGAACATGAGGAACAAGAACAAGAACAAGAAGAACAAGAGGAATAACAAGAACAACAAGAACAAGAACAACAAGAACAAGAAGAGGAACAACAAGAGGAACAAGAAGAACAAGAACAAGAATAAGAAGAACAAGACAAAAGAACAATATCACGGAAAGTAGCACGTCCTGTCGGTGACAGTTTACGACAAGTGCCAATTAGTTCACACATAACTACAGTTACTGTCATCGTTCTCTCTTCGCTGGTGTAGTTTGGCAGTAAACCTCGTCTTTACCAGAAAAGAGCATATTTACAGGAGGATTGTATCAACAATGAGAGCGTCGCCCCCGTCTTATCGAATTTCAGAGAACATACAAAGAAACCTTCGTCACAAAAACGTGGATTTTCTGTTGAAGTACATCGATTGTTCTAGCAGCGTTGTCTGCGACGGGTAAACGGAGCAAAGAGACGCCGTTTAGAGCTTTCACGTGAACACGAATGTGGACAAACTTCAGTTTTTCCCACATACGTAAGAGAGACCACCCATTAGATAACAATATCGTTGAATTCACACGTTAGTATATCAAGTAAATGAGTTCATGTCAAACTAGTCTGGTAATGCTCCATGATGCTAAAGTCACCGAGACAAACGTAATTCTGGAATCACTTTTGCGCTTGCTGTTTCCCATGGAAGAATTTTAGAACTAACACTGTCTCAGATCTGCTCATGCTTTTACATGGGAGAAGACCATTGCTCCACTTGTTCACATACCAAAAGTTAACAGCCAGGGTGCTCTCTGTTTACAGTGCTATTTTTCACAGAATTAATAAATTGACTAAAAGAGACCAGTGCCTTTTTCGGAAATTAATTCATCAAAAAATTCCAACTCGCCACACCAAGCAGTCAGGGTGTTGATTTTTGGTATCAGACCAAATGGAGGGATCTTCTTCTTCTTGTTGCCGCTACACGTGGAGACCAGTCCAATTGAGAAATGTAGTGGTCATCTGCAGGGACGCCGCCGTGCCGTACAGCTTATCCTGGATGGGAGTCGGCTCCGGCCACATCTTCCTTCTCAACAACTGGAAGTTCCCGCAGTCTTGTATATAGGATGTGGTGGGTATCCTGCTCTGCTTCTCCGCAGGGACACATCGGGGACGGCACAACTTTCAGCTTTGAGTGTTCAGCCTGTTGTGCCCTGTTCGCAGCCTGAAGATGGTAACCTGCTCT
>NW_027127876.1:0-1000 GCF_037325665.1 Littorina saxatilis
ACAGAGAGAGAGAGAGACAGAGAGAGAGAGACAGAGAGAGAGAGAGAGAGAGAGAGACAGAGAGAGAGAGAGAGAGAGAGAGATATCTTACTTCAGCCCTGTATTAATTTTCTTTCTGACAAAGCCGTCTCAGTCTCAGCGACACAACAGAGACATGTGAAATAAAAGACAAACAAATTAAAGCTAAAATAATAAAAATGGGTGTTGAATGTGGGCGCGCTGGCATCACACCCAGACGAGCTCCACGAGCTATCGGGCTACAGGCTGTCTCAAGTTCACCCAGCACTATTTTCTATATTTTTTTCTTCTTCATTTTGTTGCCCCCATATGCATTCACGACATGCCTACACGTACACCCGAGAGAGATTTAGCGGCGGTAATCTATTCCGTAACCATAACCCCTGACGGGTATCCTTCAGCAACCCGCTGTCAAAATAAGCTTTTCCTTCGTGCATTGTTTCTAATTCTTTGATTGGCCCATCTGACTTGCACGTCAAAACCCAGCCTTACCTCGGCGCTAATTTCCAAAGTACTCATAGCACCAAGCCTCCTCCCCGCTCTTTCCCCCTGCGAAGTGGTTTTGTTTGGAAGGGTACCAAGGCGGTTTGTGTTCGTTGCGTTTCTCTCTGCCATCATCCCACGAGTTATGTAAACAGATCGCAGGCAATCTCGCGGCTGGGATAGGGCCACCGTAATCCTTCAGACATGGTACCTCCTATTATAAAAAGGTATGAGGGTGTGTGTGTGTGTGTTTTCACTGGGTATCTGTGTGTGTGGAGGGGTCGTGTGTGTGTGTGAGCAATAGGTGTGGAGGGAGGGGGAGAGGGGAGGAGGGGCGCGAGGCCGATCCTCCATGATAATAAAGGACAAGTACATTTTGTTGTTGCCCTTGCCAGCGATGCTCTTGCCATACCCATGACATAATACCCAACTTTCCATGACATAATACCCAACTTTCCATGACATAATACACAACTATCCATGACATAATACACAACTT
>NW_027127877.1:5000-27607 GCF_037325665.1 Littorina saxatilis
GGAAAGGGGGTTATGTCATGGCTAAGGTCTCTCTCTCTCTCTCTCTCTCTCTCTCTCTCTCTCTCTCTCTCTCTCTCTCTCTCTCTCTCTCTCTCTCTCTCTCTCTGTCTCTCTCTCTGTCTCTCTCTGTCTCTCTCTGTCTCTCTCTCTCTGTCTCTCTATGTCTCTCTCTCTCTCTGTCTCTGTCTCTCTCTCTCTCTCTGTCTATCTCTCTCTGTCTCTCTCTCTGTCTCTCTCTCTGTCTCTCAAGTGTTCGTTGTAAATTAACCATATCCACATATCGAGGCTCTGGGAGTTACTTCCCTTGTTTTAGGAAGCAAACACACACAAATGCCGCCTAACAAGCGCTGTGCTTGGGGACAATGTAAAACGGATGATAGGTATCCTGAACGCTGTGTTGGCGTGAAATTCATCCCATTTGTGAAACCGGGAAAGCATCTGTACCATCTAGATCGCTGCCTTCGCTGGATAAAAGCCTGCAATCGCCCAGCTTACCAGTTGAACGTCAACACAATCAAGTCGTACACGTACATTTGCAGCAAGGTCAGATCTCGCACGACTTTGATTCAAGGCCTATTGCTAATTTTTTGATGGTTTGGTCTCAGTGTCACAAAAATATGACGATCTAATCAATCACTGATTTAAAAAATAAGTATGTTGCCCTATATCCATTGACATTCTTAGTGAAATAGATCTATTTGAAATAGTATTTCACTGCCCCGACCGGCGAACTTGTTGCCGGCTGTATTGAGCTTGTGTGTTCGTGTAGGCTTACTCAAATTCAAAAAGTCAAAATCACAGTCGTCTCCGAAACAAGCAATAATCAGAGTTGGGGGGAAAACATTTCGTTTGTTCAGTTTTGTTTTGTTCTTGATAGTTTGTTTATCTCTCACACACACACACACACACACACACACACACACACACACACACACACACACACACACACACACACACACACACACACACACACATATACATACATACATACACAAACACACGCGCGCACGCACACACATTGCACGTACGCGCACATACACACACCTACTGAGATATGCCTAACATACACGCACGCTTGCAAACACACACATAATACGCAAACGCAGTTTAATTTCCTCAATACAAGGCGAAAGGCACACACACACCACACACAAATAAACACACACACGCAGTCCCACACACACACACACACACACACAACCCTCACACACACAAATAAACCCACACACGCAGTCAACCCCCCCCCCCCCACACACACACACACACACACACACAACCCTCACACACACAAATAAACACACACACGCAGTCCACCCCCCCCACACACACACAACCCTCTCTGACACACACACCCGCCCAACCCCAGCGTCCAACTCAACTTTCACCAACAACCATACCCTACTCTCACTATCGCTCTCTCTCTCTCTCTCACACACACACACACACACACAAGCTCACGCAAGCACAGCCACACACACACACAGCACGCGCATACACACACACTGACACACATCACACACAGCACGCGCATATACACACACACTGACACACATCACACACACACACCCACACACACCTTTCGCAGTTCGCTCACAGTTCTTCTCTTTTCCATCGTCGCCATCTTCGAAGCTTGCTTCGCTTTTCAGGGGAGATAACCCGTTTATCACATTCGCTGCTGACTTGTGGGTCAAGGCTATTGTATGAGTATGGTTTTGGTTTTGTGTGGTTGAATCAGGGCGTTGTTAATGAAAAAGATTTTTTGCGTGTTTTTAGGGAAAGGTTGGTCGATTGCGGATGGCAAGAGTGGGATTATCATATACAAAATAGTGATAGATTTGCTGTTTATCGGACATTTTGTACTGTACATGACATTAAACCCTATCTTTTGTTGAATATGGATAGACATCTAAAGTTTATTATGACTAGGTTTCGATTAGGTATTTCAGAAATTGCTGTGCATTCTAACCGATATAAAAAACATAATGCCGATCAGTTGATGTGTCCCCTTTGTAAAGAAAAGCAAGAAGATGAAATCCATTTTGTTTTATGTTGCCCATACTTAAACAGATTAAGAGAAAAATGTATCCCATTTAAATATTATAAAACCCCAAGCACTTTTAGACTTAGCTTGCTCCTGGCCTCACCTCAAGAAACTGTTATCAGAAATGTATCCCTGTATTTGTATAAAGCCTTGAAATTAAGAGATGTTGTAACCTCGTAGTTAAAGACCGTGTAATATATGTTTCATTCTGTAGTGTTGTGCGATTATTATGTTGTACCTTTTCTGCACCCGATGAGTTATATTATTTGCAACGTAAACCGTTTGTTCACACCCATTCACGAGGGGCTATGGCCTATTGAATAAATTATCTGCGTCTGCGTCTGCGTCTGCGTATCTCTGTCTCTGTCTCTGTCTCTCTCTCTCTCTCCCTCTCTCTCTCTCTCTCTTCCCCCCTCTTCCTCCCTCTCTCTCTCTCACTCTCTCCCTCTCTCTATTTCTCTCTCTCTCTCTCTCTCTCTCTCTCTCTCTCTCTCTCTCTCTCTCTCTCTCTCTCTCTCTCTCTCTCTCTCTTGTTCCTATTCTAAGTTCTACTCGTGAACACATTGCTGCCAATTATGTCAGACCTGGACTGGCTTTTACTGGGGGCTATACCATCTCTCCACCTTGTCTAGCTTTTACTGGGGGCTATACCATCTCTCCACCTGGCCTAGCTTTTACTCGGGGCTATACCATCTCTCCACCTTGTCTAGCTTTTACTGGGGGCTATACCATCTCTCCACCTGGCCTAGCTTTTACTGGGGGCTATACCATCTCTCCACCTTGTCTAGCTTTTACTGGGGTCTATACCATCTCTCCACCTTGTCTAGCTTTTACTGGGGGCTATACCATCTCTCCACCTGGCCTAGCTTTTACTCGGGGCTATAACATCTCTCCACCTTGTCTAGCTTTTACTCGGGGCTATACCATCTCTCCACCTGGCCTGGCTTTTACTCGGGGCTATACCATCTCTCCACCTTGCCTAGCTTTTACTGGGGGCTATACCATCTCTCCACCTGGCCTAGCTTTTACTGGGGGCTATACCATCTCTCCACCTGGCCTGGCTTTTACTCGGGGCTATACCATCTCTCCACCTGGCCTAGCTTTTACTGGGGGCTATACCATCTCTTCACCTTGTCTAGCTTTTACTGGGGGCTATACCATCTCTCCACCTGGCCTAGCTTTTACTGGGGGCTATACCATCTCTCCACCTTGTCTGTCTTTTACTCGGGGCTATACCATCTCTCCACCTGGCCTAGCTTTTACTGGGGGCTATACCATCTCTCCACCTTGTCTGTCTTTTACTCGGGGCTATACCATCTCTCCACCTTGTCTGTCTTTTACTCGGGGCTATACCATCTCTCCACCTGGCCTAGCTTTTACTGGGGGCTATACCATCTCTCCACCTTGTCTGTCTTTTACTCGGGGCTATACCATCTCTCCACCTTGTCTGTCTTTTACTCGGGGCTATACCATCTCTCCACCTGGCCTGGCTTTTACTCGGGGCTATACCATCTCTCCACCTGGCCTAGCTTTTACTCGGGGCTATAACATCTCTCCACCTTGTCTAGCTTTTACTGGGGGCTATAACATCTCTCCACCTGGCCTAGCTTTTACTCGGGGCTATACCATCTCTCCACCTGGCCTAGCTTTTACTGGGGGCTATAACATCTCTCCACCTGGCCTAGCTTTTACTCGGGGCTATACCATCTCTCCACCTGGCCTAGCTTTTACTGGGGGCTATAACATCTCTCCACCTTGTCTAGCTTTTACTCGGGGCTATACCATCTCTCCACCTTGTCTAGCTTTTACTGGGGGCTATACCATCTCTCCACCTTGCCTAGCTTTTACTCGGGACTATACCATCTCTCCACCTGGCCTAGCTTTTACTGGGGGCTATACCATCTCTCCACCTGGCCTAGCTTTTACTGGGGGCTATACCATCTCTCCACCTTGTCTGTCTTTTACTCGGGGCTATACCATCTCTCCACCTTGTCTGTCTTTTACTCGGGGCTATACCATCTCTCCACCTTGTCTGTCTTTTACTCGGGGCTATACCATCTCTCCACCTGGCCTGGCTTTTACTCGGGGCTATACCATCTCTCCACCTTGTCTAGCTTTTACTGGGGGCTATACCATCTCTCCACCTGGCCTAGCTTTTACTCGGGGCTATACCATCTCTCCACCTTGTCTAGCTTTTACTCGGGGCTATACCATCTCTCCACCTGGCCTAGCTTTTACTGGGGGCTATACCATCTCTCCACCTTGTCTAGCTTTTACTGGGGGCTATACCATCTCTCCACCTGGCCTAGCTTTTACTGGGGGCTATACCATCTCTCCACCTTGTCTAGCTTTTACTCGGGGCTATACCATCTCTCCACCTTGCCTAGCTTTTACTGGGGGCTATACCATCTCTCCACCTGGCCTAGCTTTTACTGGGGGCTATACCATCTCTCCACCTTGTCTAGCTTTTACTGGAGGCTATACCATCTCTCCACCTGGCCTAGCTTTTACTGGGGGCTATACCATCTCTCCACCTTGTCTAGCTTTTACTCGGGGCTATACCATCTCTCCACCTTGTCTAGCTTTTACTGGGGGCTATACCATCTCTCCACCTGGCCTAGCTTTTACTGGGGGCTATACCATCTCTCCACCTGGCCTAGCTTTTACTGGGGGCTATACCATCTCTCCACCTTGTCTAGCTTTTACTGGGGGCTATACCATCTCTCCACCTTGCCTAGCTTTTACTCGGGGCTATACCATCTCTCCACCTTGTCTAGCTTTTACTCGGGGCTATACCATCTCTCCACCTTGTCTAGCTTTTACTGGGGGCTATACCATCTCTCCACCTTGTCTAGCTTTTACTCGGGGCTATACCATCTCTCCACCTTGTCTAGCTTTTACTGGGGGCTATACCATCTCTCCACCTTGCCTAGCTTTTACTGGGGGCTATACCATCTCTCCACCTGGCCTAGCTTTTACTCGGGGCTATACCATCTCTCCACCTTGCCTAGCTTTTACTGGGGGCTATACCATCTCTCCACCTTGTCTAGCTTTTACTGGGGGCTATACCATCTCTCCACCTTGTCTAGCTTTTACTGGGGGCTATACCATCTCTCCACCTGGTCTAGCTTTTACTGGGGGCTATACCATCTCTCCACCTTGTCTAGCTTTTACTCGGGGCTATACCATCTCTCCACCTTGTCTAGCTTTTACTGGGGGCTATACCATCTCTCCACCTTGTCTAGCTTTTACTGGGGGCTATACCATCTCTCCACCTTGTCTAGCTTTTACTGGGGGCTATACCATCTCTCCACCTGGCCTAGCTTTTACTGGGGGCTATACCATCTCTCCACCTTGTCTAGCTTTTACTGGGGGCTATACCATCTCTCCACCTGGCCTAGCTTTTACTGGGGGCTATACCATCTCTCCACCTGGCCTGGCTTTTACTCGGGGCTATACCATCTCTCCACCTTGTCTAGCTTTTACTCGGGGCTATACCATCTCTCCACCTGGCCTAGCTTTTACTGGGGGCTATACCATCTCTCCACCTGGCCTGGCTTTTACTCGGGGCTATACCATCTCTCCACCTTGTCTAGCTTTTACTGGGGGCTATACCATCTCTCCATCTTGTCTAGCTTTTACTGGGGGCTATACCATCTCTTCACCAGGACACATACCAAGACTCACCAGCCTTACAGCTTGCCGGGCACTGTGTTCACATTGTTCACGAGTCTCAACAATCTACCAGCTGAATTTGAGAAACAAAGAATATTAACTATCTACTAGCTGCTTTTAAGAAACAAAGAATCTCAACTATCTACTAGCTGCTTTTGAGAAACAAAGAATATCAACAATCTACTAGCTGCTTTTGAGAAACAAAGAATCTCAACAATCTACTAGCTGCTTTTGACAAACAAACAATCTCAACAATCTACTAGTTGCTTTTGAGAAACAAAGAATCTCAACTATCCACTAGCTGCTTTTGAGAAACACAGAATCTCAACAATCTACTAGTTGCTTTTGAGAAACAAAGAATCTCAACTACCAACTAGTTGCTTTTGAGAAACAAAGAATCTCAACAATCTACTAGCTGCTTTTGAGAAACAAGGAATCTCAACAATCTACTAGTTGCTTTTGAGAAACAAAGAATCTCAACTACCAACTAGTTGCTTTTGAGAAACAAAGAATCTCAACAATCTACTAGCTGCTTTTGAGAAACAATGAATCTCAACAATCTACTAGCTGCTTTTGAGAAACAAAGAATCTCAATAATCTACTAGCTGCTTTTGAGAAACAAAGAATCTCAACTATCTACTAGCTGCTTTTGACAAACAAAGAGTCTCAACAATCTACTAGTTGGGTTTAAGAAACAAATTCGAAGTCTGCAGAGGAAGCAGTTATGATGTGTTGTGTGTGTCCAAGTGGAGGGAGGTTGTCAACTGATGTAACAGCCTTGTCAACTGATGTAACAGCCTTGTCAACTGATGTAACAGCCTTGTCAACTGATGTAACAGCCTTGTCAACTGATGTAACAGCCTTGTCAACTGATGTAACAGCCTTGTGAACTGATGTAACAGCCTTGTCAACTGATGTAACAGCCTTGTCAACTGATGTAACAGCCTTGTCAACTGATGTAACAGCCTTGTCAACTCATGTAACAGCATTGTCAACTCATGTAACAGCCTTGTCAACTCATGTAACAGCCTTGTCAACTCATGTAACAGCCTTGTCAACTCATGTAACAGCCTTGTCAACTCATGTAACAGCCTAGTCAGGACAGAGGTAATGAGTCAAATGCGACGAGCGCAGTGGCGTAGTGGATAAGACATCGGCCTCCTAATCAGAAGGTCGTGGGTTCAAATCCCGGCGCGGCCGCCTGGTGGGTTAAGGGTGGAGATTGTTCCGATCTCCCAGGTCATCTTATGTACAGTCCTGCTAGTGCCTTATCCCCTTTCCTGTGTACATGCAAGCACAAGACCACGTGCGCACGGAGAAGATCCTGTAATCCATGTCAGAGTTCGGTGGGTTACAAAAAACACGAAAATACCCAGCATGCTTCCCCCGAAATCGGGGTATGCTGCCTGAATGGCGGGGTAAAAACGGTCATACACGTACAACAAAAAGTGTTCGCGAAGTCGACTTGGGTCTGAGTTAAGAATAAGAATAAGAATAAGAATAAGAATAAGAATACTTTATTATCTCATAGAGAAATTCAGGCGTGGTACATAACAATAGTACAAACAAGACATTGATTTTACATAAAACATATAGCACTATATAACAGGGCAGGTTATAGAAACACCTTCCACATACCTCTCTGGACATTCCTTGCATTGTTCTTACGCATTCAGACATGAACACATCCATGTCTCACTTACACATCGCACACATGGACATTCTTATACGCTCAACTTACCCATTCACACATGGACATTCCACCACGCTCCACTTACACATTCTTATACGCTCCACTTACACATTCACACATGGGCATTCTTATATGCTCCACTCCCACATGGACATTCGACTACGCCCACTTACACGTTCACACATGGACATCTTTAAAGCACTGCGCTTACATTCTCGCACACCTACGCGTATAACGAACTATGGCTAAACATCATTGCAAAATATCATAGCATACAATATATCACAGAAAATATACGGTTGTACATAAAACCAATACATACATGTACATTACTACTGATTGCACTGGCAGAAGAGGGGCTGAGTCGGGTATGTGGATGTGTTTACATGTTGCTAAGGGTGATGGATTTGGGGATGAAGCTGTTTTGCAGCCGGAGTGTCCTAGCTTTGTGCGTGCGAAGTCTACGGCCAGAGGGAAGGAGTTCATAGAGGTGGGCAAGGACATGGGACCTATCTGAAGCTATCCGCCTACTCTTTCTCACCACACGCTTTTCATACAGGGACTCCACACTTGCTTGCTGCCTGCCAATCACCTTGCTACTGACATTCACCATTCGCACTAAGACATTCCTGTTCTTCACACTCAGACCTCCATACCAGGCCACAAAACCGAAAGTGATGACAGACTCAATGAAAGAGCGGTAGAAAGTTTGGAGGATAGAAGGGTTCACATTCAACTTCCTAAGTTTCTGAAGGCAGTAGATGCGTGACAGACATGTTTTGTGTATGAGGGTGGTGTTTGCATTGAACGACAGCTTATCATCGATAACTGTGCCAAGATACTTATATTCAGTCACACGCTCAACAGTCACACCATCAATCATCAGGTCAGGGACAGGGGCAGGGTTTCTTCTAAAGTCTATCAGAAGTTCTTTGGTCTTTGTCACATTTAGGTCTAAAAAGTTGTCTTTACACCAGGCGTTGAAACGTTCTACTTCTGCAAAGTAAGTTGCGTCACTATTGGAGAGATCTTCTAGCGCTGTATCATCTGAATATTTGATAAGAAGGGTGGAGTCAGTGCCACTGCAGTCGTTAGTGTAGAGTGTGAACAACACAGGGGAGATAACTGTACCCTGTGGAGAGCCTATGGAGGTGGACCTAAGGGAAGAGAGTGCTGTCTGAAAGGGCCACTGAAGGCAACTCCTCGTGCGAAGAGGCACAGTTGGCCGACTGAAATCATTTTCATGAAACACGTTTTCGTCGGAATGACTGCATCTCATTCGTTCCACTGCAGTTGAGTGACTGTGTTCCAAGCCCATGACACCAACCCCGAGTCTCTCTCTCTTCTCAGCGCTCTGAAACACAAATCTCAGATGGCAGACGGATAGATTTATCTGCAGCGTCGACGCACTTAGCATTAGGCACACGACAGACCCAGGTGATCAACTTCCAGATCAACGAGGCATTGAAGGGGGGAAGGGGGGGGGGGGGGGGGTAGGTGACCAGAGCTCTGAAGATCCAGCACCACACAGACACGCATCGCAATTTTCCTAATTGTTTTTTTGCGAAAACACAGACATAGTTATTCCGAATGCGTTATCTTTACGTGCCGGTGTATGTATCTCCGAGTCTCGTTTTGGTGTGAAGGAGAGACTCACGTGACGTTCTTGGCATGAATTGATTGGTCCTGCACGTTGTGGGCGAGTTATGGGGCAGACGGGCTCTATGGACTCCCTCGGTGCAGGGGGAGACAGGTGGGAAGTCATGGATACGTGTGTCAATAATTCATGGAAGTATGAATATTTCTGTTACGCTAGTCTGTTTGCCGTTGCGACAACGCTCAGCGACACTTATTTCTGGCCTGATTTGATTTAGTTTTGAGACTAAAACCCTACAGGAATGCACGCACGCACGCACGGACGCACACACACACACACACACACACACACGCACAAACACACACACACACACATACACACACGCACACACACACACACACACACAGGCACACACACAGACACACACACACACACACACACACACACACACACACACACACACACACACACACACACACACACACCGAAAGGCATAATAACACGTTGGTGATAATGTTGTTATCTGTCTCTGTGATGATGTGGCACCTTCACGTCCATCGTTTAGACCTTGAGTTAATTCCAACGGGTTGTTACAGGGAAGTGTGAGCGTGTGGCAACACATATACATTGAGTTAATTCCCTACGGGTTGTTACAGGGAAGTGTGAGCGTGTGGCAACACATACACCTTGAGTTAATTCCCTACGGGCTGTTACAGGGAAGTATGAGCGTGTGGCAACACATAGACCTTGACTTAAGGTGTTACGAGTGTGTTCGGGTTGCGGTTCTTGCTCATGTTTATACTCACTGAGTTACTTCCCTTGGATCTGGATCTGGATCTGGATCTGGATAAACCGCCTGGGTTGGTGGTTTGCGGGTGCGAATGCGTATACGCACGGTTCAGTGTGCTTTCGCGAAAGGGTGTGTCATATGCACGGCTAGAACTAAGATACTTCTTGATTTCAGTAAATAGTTTCATTACATGTCAACTAGTTCGTTTTTAAATGATTTTTTAGAGATCGCCAAGTGGTATTGTGTGAATAACATCATTCGATCGATTGTACGCACGGCGCCGTGCTTCTAGTAGCTCAGTCCATTCCTTCTTTCCGGTGTGGAAACAGACGTGTTTCTGGCGAAAGAATCGGCGTTTTCAACTCGCCATATCTTCATATTCATTCGGACTAGAACAACGAAATATAAATTTCTTGTAAAAAAAATCCCGAGCCTTGCGACTCTGGTAGTCATTTTCTTACGCGAAGCGGCCTTTGGTAGGTACGACAGTTTTAGTCCCAAGTATATCTAAAACGCACGTGGACGAGTTTTCAATGGCGTATTTGAAGTCTGTGAATGTTGTGATTACAAATCATTTCGGGGCACCCCTCAGTCTATACGCACAGACAAACAAATTGCATGGAACGAAAGTTGAGAGGCTGGACTGTAAGTTGTTGTTTTGACTTCTACAAATCTCGCAGGTCTTTTATGCAAAACAGACTCAAAATTGCATTGTTCACGCAAGTGTAGATGACGAGACTATCGAAGGAATGGAATACACTTGCCTACAGATATAATAGACAGACACTGTCTATTTATATCTATGACTTACCCTAGCCCATATGTTAGAATAAAGAACATACTTTGCTCTTTTGAATGATGTATGATTTGGCACTGTACACAGGATTTTAGACCTGCCCCCGAAGTGATTTTTCCATAAACCCGTCAAAAAGCTCACTCTGTTTTGGCCGTAAAAAGCGCCCAAATGAAGTCAATTTCTAACCTATGTCGTGTGTTCGAAGGAGTACATCTCAGCGATGCCATTGCCTTGCAACCTCAAAGAAATATATTTTAATAACCCGCTAAATGAACGTTTTTTTAGTGTGAAATAGTCTAAAAGCCGGAGATTTGCTTCGTTTCTTTGCTGCGACACAAAACCAAAACCAACTATAGATCTGCGGTGACATTATGAGTTCGTTTTCGACATTGCAGTGAAGTTGCGTGGATCTTCGACGATTCCCGTTCGGTTTAATGTGGATAGAGCTTTGATTGAATGTAACTGCTTTGAAAAGTTACAACATGAGTCCTTGGGATCGATGTTTTTCGGTAAACTTCTTCGTATCCTTGACTTTACTTTTGACTTGAACAGATCCAGATCGGCTGGGGCTGTTGATCGCACACAGATCTATATGAAGTTGACTCGACACGGCGAACCGCCGAATCCGTGCCCTCTCGTCGGTCCTACCCCCAAATCCCTTACCAGCCTCAGACCCCACCTCACCATTCTAACCTCACTGGCGTACTATGTGTGATTATCCCTTCCTCATGAAAGAGAAAGTGGAGAAAGGGGAAAAATGAAGATTTTTTCTTACTACACAAGTCAGGGATAGTCAGGGATTGTTGACATGTACATTGTCAAGAGGTCAAAACAAATTTTAAAAGCTGTTGGACACTGCACTAGTGTTGCTCTAATCAAGGCGAGTCTGGAACAATAGGTTCACCCCACCAAAAAGTCAACATGGAATTAGTTATTTTTTTTGCCTTTTTGCTTGGGTACGGCCAAGTCAAAAAGGTGAATAGTCATAACAAGTTCAGTTTGGGGTCTTTTTCAAATCTGTTTGATGCATCTTTTCTGTGACCATTCTGGCTATGCACTGACAGTCAAAAAAGTGAAGAAGGGGGAAAATGAAGATTTTGGGTGTTGGTTTTTTTGGGACAAATTTTGAAGAAAGGAAAAAGGAAGATTTTGGGTGTTGTTTTTTTCTAAGTCCAAAAAAGATTAGAAATATTCATAACAAATTCAGTTTTGGGTCTTTTTCAAATCTGTTTGATGCATCTTTTCTGTGACCATTGTGGCTATGCACTGACACACAAATAAGTGGAGAAAAGGGAGAAATGAAGATTTTTTCTCACTGCACAACAGTCAGGGATTAGGGTTACATGTTTACATGTACATTGTCAAGAGGTCAAAACAAATTTTAAAAGCTGTTGAACACTGCACTAGTGTTGCTCTAATCAAGGCGAGTCTGGAACAATAGGTCCACCCCACCAAAAAGTGAACATGGAATTAGTTATGATTTTTTTTAGTCTTTTGGCTTGGGTACGGCCAAGTGAACAAGGTAGGAAAGGTTAGACATAGTCATAACAAGTTCACTTTTGGGTCTTTTTCAAATCTGTTTGCTGCATCTTTTCTGTGACCATTGTGGCTATGCACTGACACTCAAAAAGGTGGAGAAAGGGGAAAAATGAAGATTTTTTTCTTACTATACAACAGTCAGGGATTGTTGACATGTACATTGTCAAGAGGTCAAAACAGATTTTTAAAGCTGTTGGACACTGCACTAGTGTTGCTCTAATCAAGGCGAATCTGGAGCAATAGGTCCACCCCACCAAAAAGTCAACATGGAATTAGTTATGATTTTTTTTGCCTTTTTGCTTGGGTACGGCCAAGTCAAAAAGGTGAGAGGGGTTACAAATAGTCATAACAAGTTCAGTTTGGGGTCTTTTTCAAATCTGGTTGATGCATCTTGTCTGTGACCATTGTGGCTATGCACTCAAAGTCAAAAAAGTGCAGAAAGGTGACAAATGAAGATTTTTCCTTCTTTCAAGACAATGTGTGATTTGGCACATTTTGCCTCAGTCTTTATCAAGAGCCTGTCTAACCCACTTTGAAGCTGTTGGAGACTGCAGTAGTGTTCCTTACATCAAGGCGAGTGCACAATGGTGCATTTCGACCCCCCCCCCCCCCCCCCCTAATGTTCACTTTAATATCAATCAATCAATAGATATTCAGTCACAGTTTAACTAACTCATTCACCCTCATCACTCACTCATCCATCCATCACAACAACACTGTTTGATGCACAAACTGACTGCCTTCCGCCCTGGGAAGCCGCTTCGCTTTGCAATAACAACAACAACACTGAAAACTCGCCGGGAAATACCCCCACCACACGTGTCACACGTGTGCTTGTTTCTTCCGACTAATATCAATTTTGGAGAAAAAAAGGACAAAACTGGATGAAAAATTCTACGGCCCCAGCAATCTCATTACTCTGAAAGGGGAACCGGAAGTGGCTGGTCCTCAGGTTTCGAAGTTGACCGATATTCCCACTAAAGTGACCTAGATCCAAAGCCAGCCATCCATTAGAATGCCGCGAATTGTTGTTACAGCCCCTGACTTTTTTATGTACGGAATCCGGTAGTCTTTTTGTTGTTGTTAAATAATTATATTGTCAAACGTTATGACATTTTGGGATAATTGAAAAAGTTTCAATACACATTGGCTGAGCACCTGTGTGCTCAAAGGAAATGTCGCTTGTTTTTATTAAAACTAATTTTCAATGGTCATTCGTGCAAACCGTCACACAAACATGCGTGCCTCTGTGAGTATGCGTGTGGCTGCTTTCATAGTTAGGGTGCAAGCGTTTTAATCATTTACCCCACACCAAAAGCCCCCCCCCCCCCCCCACACACACACCCCGATACCTGTCAAATTCCCTCAGAATGCATGAACAATTCCGTTACCTCAGATCATCACCAGGAAAAATTCCTCCGCATCCAAAATATCAGGACTTTAGATATCAGATACCGACTTTATGTAATGCGCTTCAAAATCATATTCGCAAAGAGAGAGAGAGAGAGAGAGAGAGAGAGAGAGAGAGAGAGAGAGAGAGAGAGAGAGAGAGAGAGAGAGAGAGAGAGAGAGCTGGACACGAAGAAGGGAAGCTACAATCGCCCCAGGCCATATATACTATTTGTTTCCTGAGCCTGGACCATTGAGACGGTTACCTCATAGATCTGTTCATTCTTCAGTTTGTCGGTGTCAAAAGTCCACACAACCGTTCTTTGTCCCGTTCCCGTACCAACCAAGGGCTGCTGCCACAACAATGGAACGCTGCGCAAACGGCCGTTCATGAGAGTGACTGCTGTAACAGCAAAACTTGTGTGAAACATAAGTAATCAATTTATCCACTTGACTATATTCACAACAGGGACCTATCACTCTGCTTTGCATGTTTTTATGCCTACGGATTTTCAAATACTCTGCAACACATGTAACCCAAATTCAACATGTGCCCGTACAATACCGCTGCTTTTATGAAAACATTGCTTCGGCCATGTTGATTTTAGCGACAAGGTGGCCGCGTTTGAGTTTGAGCGAATTAATGTCCTCCTTGGTGGCGTGAAGGAGGGCTAGTTTGCTGTCAAAGCCCTCTTTAGAAAGTTCCTCCGCCACCGTGCTGGGGAGCTGCGCAGACCATTTGTCGAACCGAAAAGGATCTCCGCTGGATTCCATTCTAAGAGCTTGTGAAGAGCGCTGCTGCGACGCGGGCGCAGGTAAAAAGCCAAGTGAGCGGCCCACTGCTGGTCAGTCAAACATGCCTGACATCAGCTCACAATTTAAGACACAAATGCACCATAAAAGCATGCAGACCGAGGGGTTGTGACTGGTGGTACCCACCAGCCACAGGCACAGTAAAAAGAGAATTTAAATTATATTTATACTAAATAACACTTTAATCAACCAATTTTCTTGTTGGAATTGTAAATCGCTTTGAGCTGTAAATCATGACTTGCGTTATAGAAAAGTGTTTTCTTTTCTATTTTTCATTGTTAGGTGGATTTCAGCGTTTTAGTACAAGCAGTGGCGAGCCGGCAAAGACTCACTCAATTTGTGTGTGCGCTTGAAAGCGCGCGCGTGTTTGTGTGTGTCAATGTGTGTGTGTGTGTGTGTGTGTGTGTGTGTGTGAGAGTAAGTGTGTGTGTGTGATCAAAAGTTGACGAGGGAGGGGGGGTGGTTGGTGGGTTGGGATTGCGCCGGGGCACTAAGGACACTAATTGTTTGTAGTGCGATTCAGGCAAAACTACGGGACAGATGTTTATGTAACCTTGCAAACAAGTGTTCTGACCCCCACCCCTTCACCCGCATTCAAACACTTGGGTCAGTGCTCTTCCAACTGACCTCCTAGGCTCACAAATGATTTGTATCTTCACCTTTTTTCAGCCAAGATATGGGGTGGGGCGGGAAACATTTTTGAGTAAGAAAAAAGGAAACGCTTTAAAAAAAAAATTGTTAAAGGTATTGTGAACAGTGAACTTATCTGTATTCAAATGTGGTTTAATTTGTGATGACATTTTGTGTTATAACGTTTTTACCACTAAATTAAAACAGTCTGGTTTTCTTCGCGTTTTCGATGTACACTCTTGATATATAAATACTGACACTCCTCTTACAAACTGTTTGATCCACCCTGGTGTGTGTGTGTGTATGTGTGTGTGTGTGTGTGTGTGTGTGTGTGTGTATTTGTGATTAGTGGGGTGGGCGGGTGGTGGAGGGGGGTGGTATTGGATGGGGGGGGGGGAGGGGTTGGCAGGGGGTATCGGTGCACTAAAGGCACCAAGTGTTTGGGTGTTTGTGTTTGTATTGCGATTCAGAGAAAACTACTATACAGATTTTTATGAAACTCTGCACACTTCTCCCTACCACCTGACCTACTGGGCTCCCAAATGAACGTTTTCATCAATTTTTGTCAGTCAAGATATGGGGGTGGGGGTGGTGCGGGGATAATTGTGGAGTAAGCAATAAGGAAACACGTTATGGTTTTCTTAGGTATTGCAACGGTATATAGTGAAGTTAGCTGTGTTCAAATTTGTTTATGATCTGTCGAGCCAATTTTGTGTGACAGCGTTTTTGAGTGATAATTGTTGTGTACGCTCTCGCCAATCCTGGATAATTTTCGGCATGCACATTGATAAGTACCGTATTATAATAAAGTGATACTCTCCATTATTTTAACTACACAAAGTAATGTTTTATTGATCTTTTCTAAAGATAAAAATGTCAGTTACGATGACGTTACGAATTACAGTGTTTTCTGTAAGGTCATATGTGTCCACCCGGTACCCCCCAAAACTGACAAAACTCTTATAAAAAAAAAATGAATAAGAAAACAACGTTTTTTGTCTGTCTGCAGTTGTGGACATATAGCTTAGAGAAACATGTGCTCAAAATGTGTAATGGATTTCACGTGCGATTTTTTTTTCTTGGGTTGAGGAGAGGGGGTGGGGTGGGTGGGGTGGGTGTATGCCCCTTGATCAGTCTCGGGCGCTCTGCGACCTCGATTTACACTATTGAATTCTAAAAACACCCCCCTTACAAACTAACTGATCTACCCTGGTGTATATATATATATAATAATAATAATAATAATAACGGGCATTTATAAAGCGCCTTATCAAAAGTTCAAAGCGCGGGACAACAATACATGTATACAAAAATCATACAATCACTGTCAGATTCAAACAACACATCATGCACATCTCACATCCCCAGACTCTATACTAAGGAACTATCCGTAGTGTTGTTGGAACAAGTGAGTTTTCAAATTGGACTTAAAAGATGAAATGGATGGAGAGTGACGTAATTGAAAGGGGAGTGAATTCCATAACTGAGGTCCATAATACGAAAACGTGCGGAAGCCATGAGCCTTGCGTTTAAAGCGACCTTGACAGAGAAGTCGAGCATCATCAGAAGAACGAAGGGTGCGAGAGGGAGTGTAGAGAGAGACCAGTTTAGAAAGATAGGCAGGTGCCGATTCAGAGATGATATTGTAGCAGAAGCAGGCAGCTTTATACCTAATACGTTCAGATACAGGAAGCCAGTGAAGTTCTTTCATGAGAGGAGTGCAGGGTTGTCGATGCTGTGCTCTGAAAATGAGACGTGCAGCAGAGTGTTGTACTTTTTGCAAGGGTTGGAGAGTGGAGTCAGGGCAGCCTATGAGAAGGGAGTTGCAGTAATCTAATCTGGACAGAATGCAGGATGTAACGAGAGTTTTAGTGGCATCAACAGTGAGAAATTTTCTTATGGAACCTATTCTTCTGATCTCAAAGTAACATGTCTGACAGACTTTTTTGATGTGTTGTTTCATTGAGAGGTGGGAGTCCATGATGAACCCAAGATTCCTAGCACTATCAGAGAGAGAAATGTCACTAGAACCTACTGTGATGGAGGCTGGAAGGGAAGTGGTCGAACAGGAAGCTCCAGAGAAAAGAAGAAATTCAGTCTTGTCATCATTTAACTTGAGCATATTGTTTGTCATCCATGATTTAATATCTGAAGTGCAGTTTTGGAGAGTGTGCGTCACCGCTTGGATTTCTGTAGGCTTGCATGCTTGTTGGAGTTGTGTGTCGTCTGCAAAGAGGTAGTGATTGACTGCGTGTTGCTTGATGACGGCAGAGAGAGGAGTGGTGTATAGTACAAATAAAACTGGGCCTAGAACTGATCCCTGGGGAACGCCGAAACAGAGAGGAGATGGAGGAGATGAGAGATTATTGACAGACACATACTGACTACGGCCCTGTAGATATGAACTAAACCAGTGAAGAGCGGTAGAGTGAATGCCAAAAACAGATTCGAGACGAGAGAGCAGAACAGAGTGATCGATCGTATCGAACGCAGCTGAGTTATCCATATTATTATTATATATATAATATATAGAGAATGGTTTGCTTCTTAGTTGGATTACCATGGGTTGACAACTCTCGCCATCAGTACCACCTGACCACTGATGAGACACAATAGTGTCGAAACACGTGTCTGGTCTAGGTACAAATACAATGGTCCTTCTCAGGACTAGATTACCTTGCGATACGTCCCCCACAAAGGGACTTTGCTCTGTAAATCTCGGTCCCCCTTGAGGAGGGTCTGATGCTCCCAATAGGCTGTCTGTGAAGGGATACTTATTTCTTTCTCTATCTCTGCTAAGAGATTTTAACAAATCTCGGAAGAAAGTCTCTGCTGACTTTCAATTGTTTCTTTCACAATTTCTGATGTTTTATATATATGTGTGTGTGTGTGTGTGTGTGTGTGTGTGTGTGTGTGTGGTGTGCGATTCATAGAAATTTACTGGACAGATCTTCATGAAACTTTGCACACAAATGTTCCGACCCCCAACCCTTCACCCTGATTCAAACTCATGTATCACAAGTCCAGCGCTCTACCAACTGACCTACAGCGCTCCCAAATTATTTCTTTTTATCATTTTTGTCAGTCAAGATAATGGGGGTGGGGTTGGTACGGGAATAATTGTGAAGCAGACAATAAGGCAACAACTTATTTCGTTTACAGGTATTGTATATGTATACAGTGAACTTAGCTGTGTTCAAGTTTAGTTATGTTTCTGTCGAGCGAATTTTTTTTAAATACGTTTTTACTACTAAAGGAGTTATAATTTAATGTGTACACCCTCGAGAAACCTCGATCATTTTCTGAAAATGCACGTTGATAAGTACCGTTTTATGATAAAGTTATACTCTCCATTCATTTATATACACAAACTAATGTTTCATTTATCAGTTGTAGAGCTAAATATGTCAGTTGGGATCATGTTAAGAATCGCAGTGTTTTTCGCAAAATCGTACTTGACAACCCCCAGTAAAAAAATTCTAAAAAAAAAGTTAATACGTCAACCTCTTTTTTTCTTTGCACAGATGTGTCCATATTGCTTAGAGGAACCTGTGCACAAAATGTGTAATGTTTCTTTCACGCGATTTGAACACACAAGTAACCCCTTAAGAATCGCAGTGTTTTTCGCAAAATCGTACTTGACAACCCCCGGTAAAAAAATTCTACAAAAAAATTAATACGTCGACCACCTTTTTTCTTTGCACAGATGTGTCCATATTGCTTAGAGGAACCTGTGCACAAAATGTGTAATGTTTCTTTCACGCGAATTTTTTTTAAATACGTTTTTACTACTAAAGGAGTGATAATTTTATGTGTACGCCCTCGATAAACCTCGATCATTTTCTGAAAATGCACGTTGATAAGTACCGTTTTATGATAAAGTTATACTCTCCATTCATTTATATACACAAACTAATGTCTCATTTATTATTTGTAGAGCTAAATATGTCAGTTGGGATCATGTTAAAAATCGCAGTGTTTTTCGCAAAATCGTACTTGACAACCCCCAGTAAAAAAATTCTAAAAAAAAAGTTAATACGTCAACCTCTTTTTTTCTTTGCACAGATGTGTCCATATTGCTTAGAGGAACCTGTGCACAAAATGTGTAATGTTTCTTTCACGCGATTTGAACACACAAGTAACCCCTTAAGAATCGCAGTGTTTTTCGCAAAATCGTACTTGACAACCCCCGGTAAAAAAATTCTAAAAAAAAAATGAATACGTCGACCCCCTTTTTTCTTTGCACAGATGTGTCCATATTGCTTAGAGGAACCTGTGCACAAAATGTGTAATGTTTCTTTCACGCGAATTTTTTTTAAATACGTTTTTACTACTAAAGGAGTGATAATTTTATGTGTACGCCCTCGATAAACCTCGATCATTTTCTGAAAATGCACGTTGATAAGTACCGTTTTATGATAAAGTTATACTCTCCATTCATTTATGTACACAAACTAATGTCTCATTTATTATTTGTAGAGCTAAATATGTCAGTTGGGATCATGTTAAAAATCGCAGTGTTTTTCGCAAAATCGTACTTGACAACCCCCAGTAAAAAAATTCTAAAAAAAAAGTTAATACGTCGACCCCCTTTTTTCTTTGCACAGATGTGTCCATATTGCTTAAAGGAACCTGTGCACAAAATGTGTAATGTTTCTTTCACGCGATTTGAACACACAAGTAACCCCTTAATTCCCTACGTGTTGTTACAGTGAAGTATGAGCGTGTGGCAACACATAGACCTTGACTTAATTCCCTACGGGTTGTTACAGTGAAGTGTGAGCGTGAGGCAATACGATATGTGTCTCCGTAGCAGCTATAGGTGCTACCAACATGTGCATGGTTGCATGTACCATTGGCCTTTGCTACCTTTACACACAAGATATCCCAAAGTGGTTTAACAGAACATCGCAATATGTTTCTTTCCTATTTTTGTGCAATTTTGTTGTTCTTAATGAGGGTGGCTTTAAAGCAGACAATAGCTGGACGCTATTTTGCAGAGGCGAAAAAATGACCACCACACTTTTGACTGACTAGGCAGGCGTACGCAGGGAGAAACAGCCCGGGGCTGTTCTATCAATGCAACAAATCAGCCGTGATATAAACTCAGGGCAGCATCGCGCTCTCGCCTAGAACCTACCGATATATCAGGCATACACTAGCTGCAGTGTAAACACAAGGTAGCATCGCGCTCTCCCCCGTAACCTACCGATATATCAGGCATACTCTAGCTGCAGTGTAAACTCAGGGTGGCATCGCGCTCTCCCCTGTAACTTACCGATATATCAGGCATACACTAGCTGCAGTGTAAACACAAGGTAGCATCGCGCTCTCCCCTGTAACTTACCGATATATCAGGCATACACTAGCTGCAGTGTAAACACAGGGTGGCATCGCGCTCTCCCCTGTAACATACACTAGCTGCAGTGTAAATTCAGGGTAGCATCGCGCCCTTGCCTGGAACCTACCGATATATCAGACATACACAGGCAGTGTCGGCTTCTCTTTTTTTTTCGCTCGTGCGGCTTGCGACCCGCGATTCTGCTCGCCGTGGACCTACGCCGTGTGTTCGACGGCATTCGATTTTTGTTACGTTGGCAAACAATTGGTGGGCGAAGCAAAACGAAGGCACGTGCGGCTCTATCATTTGTGGCTGAGCTGAGAGTGATAGATATGATCACTGTGACCAGAGGCCGAGGTAGCACGGCGGTTACAGTCCCCAGAGGCGGGTAGACTTCATACAACCAAGGCTAACATCTTTTGTGTGACAATGCTGGCGTTTGTTTTGACGCTTGAAAGGTTTAGATACTACAAATAAACTCCGAAAATGTTTATGCTGCAAATATTTTGATGGTCTGGCTACTGCAAATACACTCCTGCTACTTGTTATGCTACAACTCTGTACAGTTCTCTTTGAAACCGGGATGGTTTGAATACTTCAATCAACCCAACTCCGGCTACTGTTTACGTTACAACTTTGTACATGATTTTCTTGAAGTTTGGTTTGTTTGAATATCACAATATAACTTTGACAACGTGTTGCAACAGGACTATGGGCATGACTCTTTGAAGCGAATGTAGACACACAACGTGTAGTGCTCTGAACGCTGTTCTTCATTGGCAGTCGACACAAGATAATAAGTTATCAGAGACAGGAGTTGTAGAACTAACGGCAGCGATGGATATTTGGATTGAGGAGCGCCGCTGGAGCTATGATGAGCTGATGGCCCTGGGCCCGTTGGGTGAGTACAACTCTATGCTTTGTGTTTAACGATACACCACCCCGATACATGCACAGCCTGGCAATGACCTTACGAGTCGTTTTCTACTGTTGATATGACTAGGTCGCAGGTCGCCGAGACAAACTTCATTCTCGAAACTGTTACTGATTTCCTCGCGAAATGTGGATGTTTTTGTGTCTTTTTTTAAATTTTTTTATTTATTTTTTTTAACAGGTCCCAATAACCGATATGGCTACCTGTGACCGTCCTCATGAGATAAACACAATACATTTCAAGAGCAGAGTAAGACCGGTCAAGAAAGTGTATCAGTTTTCTGTCGTGGGGCCATGTTACTACGGTGCATTCTTTTCTTGGTGTGTCAATGTTGAAACACAAACGACGGGCGCAATGGCGTAGTACCCCCCGCGGGTTAGGGGGAAGAATTTACCCGATGCTCCCGAGCATGTCGTAAGAGGCGACTAACGGATTCTGTTTCTCCTTTTACCCTTGTTAAGTGTTTCTTGTATAGAACATAGTCAATGTTTGTAAAGATTTTAGTCAAGCAGTATGTAAGAAATGTTAAGTCCTTTGTACTGGAAACTTGCATTCTCCCAGTAAGGTAATATATTGTACTACGTTGCAAGCCCCTGGAGCAATTTTTTTATTAGTGCTTTTGTGAACAAGAAACAATTAACAAGTGGCTCTATCCCATCTCCCCCCCCCCCCCTTTCCCCGTCGCGATATAACCTTCGTGGTTGAAAACGACGTTAAACACCAAATAAATAAAGAAAGAAAGAAAGAATGGCGTAGTGGATGGGACATCGGCCTCCCAATCGGGAGGTCGTGAAATCAAAACCCGGCCGCTGCCGCCTGGTGGGTTAATAAGGGTGGAGATTTTTTCCGATTTCCCAGGTCAACTTGTGTGCAGACCCCTTCGTGTGTACACGCAAGCACAAGACCCTGAACAGATCCTGAAACCCATGTTAGAGTTCGGTGGGTCATAGAAACACGAAAATACGCGGTATATATGCTTTCCCCGAAATCAGCGTATGCTGCCTGAATGGCGGGGTAAAAACGGCCATTTACGTACAAATCCACTCGTGCAAAAACATGAGTGAACGTGGGAGTTTCAGCCCATGAACGAAGAAGAAGAAGAAGTAGAAGAAAACAAACTGGTGAGGATCTTTCATGGCCGGCACCATTCTGTAGCACATGCATTACAAGTTTTTGCACTGGCAGGTTTTGAGTCGATTTCACAGTTCATGTACTTTTTTCTCCAGAAGCAGAATCGTCGCATGTGTTTGGAATGACGATATAGATAGTCTGCCGAAAATGCTTCCTTAGTAAATCTTACAGTCATTGTGAGAATTCTAAAAAAGCACGTTTTAATTAAGTTATTGGACGCGTGATGTTCATCACATAT
>NW_027127878.1:0-1000 GCF_037325665.1 Littorina saxatilis
ATCATTAACAAATAATCTACTTACACATAGCTGTTTGGCAAATGTATGTTGCATGGGACACACTGACATGAAAGTGGAAGATGTTTTCCCCTCTAGAGAAACTACATATCAAGTTACACTTTTTGTGCTCTTCCATTCCAGTTGGCAATCAATTGTTAACGCATGTTATTAGAAAAAATAGAACGAAAACAGATTAGATAGAATGAAAAATGTACTGGTGATGTCATTTGGGACATACTGACATGAAAACGTCACCTTTTGTCATTGTCTCGTTTTGTTTTATTGAAATGGTTTTTTCTTTCTTTGTTGCTTCATTTATCTTGATGTCTTCATCAGAAACTCATTTTAGCCGTGCAGCCAATTTCATTATAGAACGGAAATGGTGAAATAATGAAAAGATCTATCGCATTATTTTGTGTTTAGCTTCTCAGGCGCTGACGTGCAAACGCGCTATCTATAACGGTCTCATATTGGTCCCGGGTTCCAAATTACCTTTCTGCGATTGGATAAAATCCGATGAATATTCATAAATTGGGATGAGTATGAAAATATATTCTGATAAGCTTGAAACAATTGTCGCAAAGGGAGATTTATTTTTATCTTGTTTCTAGGTGAATTTGTTTGTTTGTTTGTTTGCTTAACGCCCAGCCGACCACGAAGGGCCATATCAGGGCGGTGCTGCTTTGACATATAACGTGCGCCACACACAAGACAGAAGTCGCAGCACAGGCTTCATGTCTCACCCAGTCACATTATTCTGACACCGGACCAACCAGTCCTAGCACTAACCCCATAATACCAGACGCCAGGTGGAGCAGCCACTAGATTGCCAATTTTAAAGTCTTAGGTATGACCTGGCTGGGGTTTGAACCCACGACCTCCCGCTCACTGGGCGGACGCCTTACCACTAGGCCACCGTGTTGCGGTTTTCTAGGTGAATGCATTTTCTACTAGTTTCTAGTTGATGTGAAAACCTGCCACGAACCTCTCTCTCTCCCCC
>NW_027127879.1:0-2500 GCF_037325665.1 Littorina saxatilis
TTGGTAAGATAAGCTTCTATATCCTCCTTGTTCTCGTCGAATGCAGGAAGTGTTACTTTGGTAGATTCTACCATTCCATCCCTCGCCTTCTGATGGCTCGTTGATTATTTGCCCTTTGTTCCTCTAATCGTTCTGCGTGCCTCTGTGCTTCATCTTGAAGTTTCTTCATCTCATCGATTCTTTCAGACTCCATTCTTTCCATACGTTGAACTTTGGCCTCCTCAAAGTCACGCTGCTTTTGGGCCTCTTCACGTGCTTCTCCCAGTTTCTTTTCCTCCATCTCACGCTGCTTCTGGGCTATACTCTCCTCGAACTCGCGTTGCTTCTGAGCTTCCACCCGTGCTTCTTCCAGCTTCCTTTCCTCCATCGCCAATTTCTTCTTCTCTAAGCTCAACCTCTCCTTGTTGGCCCGTACGTCCTCTATCTCCTTTATCTTAGCGTCGGCGAATGCTCGAAGACTATCTCCCTTCAACTCCATCTGCGTTCCTAAAGTCATGAACTTCTGGTAGTACGTAATGGACTCCCCTTCTTCACGTCCTGGACTATGTAGAAGCTTCTCTCGAGTTGATTTTGCCTTCCTCATGAGTTCAGATGTAACTAATCCGGTTAAACTATAAGTCGGCACATCCTGTGACCTAAGTCGCCCTGACACCGGAGAATCCACACTATCACCTCCCGTCGCCATTTCAGATGAAAACGCGCTACTTGAAAAAATATTTGCATGCACGCGAAAGGAAAACGCATCAAACTGCGTACCGAAGCCCACCGAGAAATCGGACGAAATCCGCGTAAGTTATTGACATTTGGTTATACTTTACCACAATCAATAGCCACATAGCCTTAGCGTAATACCGGAATGAAACTTTACTTTAACCGAATCCGAATATAGAATACATGCGTATTTGCTAGTTCGATCTGCTTCAGTGGCGCCGTCTGACTTTAACGGATGGACTAAAGATGAATCCTTTGTGGCTAAGTAACCCAACACCTCTCAACCGCTGAGAGATGTCCAGTCCCCTCCAACCACCCACGGGATGTCTAAACAGTCACCACATTTCAAATCAAACGGTCACCACTACCTCACACAAACCAACAAACACCACACACAAACTATGCCAACAACACAAACAAACACAACAACAAACAAATTTGGTTCCACAAAAAAAATAATTAACTAAAGGGTCCCAGAGCTTCGCCTCGAAAGCATATCACTCATGGGTCCCCGGCATCTCCACCATTGACACGTGACGACTTAACTCCACAAGATTGAGCAATCTTGGGATCACACGCAAACATACACCTCACTCACTAACGCACACCCAAGAAAGTTTACAAGTGGAGACAGACATCACTGTGTATAAAAAGACTAAAGGAACCACATGTAACTTATAAGCTTTTATATAATAAACACAAATTTATGCACGAAACATCCACACATTTAACGTGTACACTCTACACATACTACGAAAATTTACAACACATGAATTCACATGAAATTATCCTGGAACTCCAGTCCTAAGCACCCCCCCTATGGTTAAATAGCCTGTTAGTATACGGCGCTCAATAAGGTCGCATCACCAAATTACACGAACACAGACACATGATTTAACCACGACAGAGTACTTAGCTTTTTCGGGATACACAACGCCCACCAAGGCCTCACATGTCCTTCCCTCCTCAGAAGGCCGCAGCTTCCTGATTCTGACCCCCTAGAAAGGTCCCCGACTGCCTAAGCACGTCGAACCCAGCTCCAGTCCTTCGGAGCTGTTCCCCAGATTCCTAGGCACGTAGAGTTGACCAGACTCCTTCCTCATGCTGTCTTCTGGTGGTCCTGCGTACACTCTGGGTGGAATCTACTGGTCGGAGTAACCCACGCCGCTCTTCTTGCGTTGCTGTGAGCCGTAGTCGCCTCCTGACAGCGTCCCATCTGTCCAGATCTCAACGCCTTCACGTGAACATACGTCCCTCCTCCGTTCTCTCTCCGGCCAACTGCATGTAAATAAAACAGCACGTTAATACTGAACAATAACATCCCTAGCTACCTGACGTGTATCGATGGTTGTGTTAGTGTTCATCGGTGATGCAAACCTTTAGCGCATCATACCGATGGACATCAAGATCGAAACTTTACACCAAGTAACCATGTATGGAAAAGGATAATTATTTAATACATTAGCTATACAACGGGGCTTTACAATATAGATTCATAGTTTGCTTAAACCTATAAACTTATTGTATTTATCATGACCATATACGCCATGTGATATGTTACAAATAACTGGACAAACGTTCACTAAATGTTAGATTGTGGTATCCAACTTTAACATTACATTACGCAACCACAATTGCATGACACAACACCCATATCCCCACATGTATGATAACTCCCCGCGTAATATTACACACTATAATATGAAGGTATAAAACAACATGCTCAATAACATAAGGATACAAAAGTTGTCGGAAAGTAGACCGCCATCTTGTATAAAATGTGATATTC
>NW_027127879.1:5000-32500 GCF_037325665.1 Littorina saxatilis
GCAATCAGAGTTTAAAAGTAAAATGTGTCACGGTTTTGTTTTGTTTTCTCTTGTAAACGTGGTGTGCATGTTGCATCCTTTTGTCCTTTTGGCTTAGTTTGTTTGGGCTTTAATTTCCTGTCGATGTCCTGTGATAAATTGTCCTTTTAAGAGTAATGTTCGTCTGCAAGTGATGTCCTTTGGAGGTCCTTTTGTTGTAAAGTGTTTTTTGGCTGCACGAATTCAGCGTCCGGTCAACCCGTTTAGTTTCTATTTTGAGAGATGGACAGACAGGTGTTCTCATGTAATGGATGGACGGACAGAAAGACAGAGCGGATGAGACTGACAAACCGACCCCCTCCCCTCCCCCCCCTACACACACACACACACCGATAACCGACAGATAAGGCCGAAAGGTGCATTGTACGTTGAATCTGGAATCAAAGGGGCATCGCTTCCCGGGAATAGGGAGAAGCGGGGTTTGGGGCATTGGGATGTTTTGCTAAAATATATACTTTCCGATGTTCATTTTGTTGGCTGACGGAACTGTTGCAAGCGGTTAGACATCTCCGTAAAATTCAAAGGGAACCAAAACCAGCTAGAGGTTATCATAACACTAATGTTAAAATCGATGAGACTTGCATGGTATCAGCATTTGGAAAATGCTGTATTAAAATGATGTATGCCATGCGTCAGCAAAGGCGAATATACAAAACAAGAATGATCCTTGATAGTGGATGTTCTGCTTGTGTTGTTGTTGTTGTTGTTGTTGTTGTTGTTTTGTTTATGTTGTTGCTGTTGTTGTTCGGCGCACCCGCGTTTAACACTCACGGACCCACTTGGTGCAGAGAAGGTGACTCTGCTATCCAGATCAAGAGAACTACAAAGATGACGTCTTCGGACAAAAAGCAGTGACTTTGAACAGAGTGAATGCTCTCATCTTCTTCTCAGCCTTTGTTCATGGGCTGAAACTCCCACGTTCACTCATGTTTTTGCACGAGTGGGTTTTTACGTGCATGACCGGTTTTACCCCGCCATTCAGACAGCCATACGCCGCTTTCGGGGGAGAATGCTTTCATCGAACACACCACGCAAAGAGAAAAACAAAACCCATCACTCACACATCCACCAGCTTATTCATGACAGCATTATCTCCGGTCAATGATTGCAAACTGTAGCATACTCATTTTCTTGCCTGAGCGGCTTCATTCCAGAACATTACTGTGCGGGGTTATCCAATGTTAATCATCACAGCTGCAAAGCAACACGTACCTGTGAATTCCAGGAGTCATTGGCCGTGGCGGACAGCCGCGGCGTTTAACTGATTGCTGTCTTGATAGATGATGACATGGCGTTCCTTGTCTTCGTCAGTGATGCGTGGAAGAATGCCGTTGAAGATTAGATGCTTAGGACTACGTGAGTCAATACCTGTGCAATCCGATAAGCCCAGATGTGTTTGGGATTTTTGGGTTAGAGCGTGGATTTCGCAAGCAGGTAATCACAGAAGCAAGAAGAGAAGATAGTAGACAGGCAAACGCACCAATACGCTAACATTTAAGAGGAATGCGCGCATTATGCATTGACGAATGGACGGACGAGCACACACACACACACACACACACACACACACACACACACACACACACACACACACACACAGTCCATCCACCGTTGTCCGTGGTCTTGAGCGGTTTTCCAGAGATGTAGACTTTGCGGACTCCGCTTCGTCGATCGAATTTCAACCATTCCACACAGTTTGCAACAAAGCCTGGAAATTACATTAGAAAGAAATGTCCCTGTTCAGTGAAAAATGTATCACAAAGGTAACGGTATCGGCAGTTTTTGCATACTATAGAATGCCAGAGACACCAAAGTATTACACATTGTGATGCACAGAAGCTCAGTTCCGGTAACATTACATAATTTTCAAACACACACACACACACACACACACACATACACACACACACACACACACACGACCGCACACACACACACACACACACACATACACACACACACACACACGCAAACACACACACACACACACACACACACACACACACACACACACACACAGAAAGACACACACACACACACACATGCGCGCGCAGAGATACTCACTGACAGTGACAGTAAACAGCACTAAACAAAAGATATGTGTCTGCACGAAGTCACCTTCTTGATATTTGGCTGGAAGTACAGCAAGAACCAAGTATGAACGACCTAAAAAATAAAAGCAAGCAACAATTAAAGAAATAATAAACGCCGTTTTTACCAAATGTTTTCAGATAGACTTGGAATCGAGATGAGGGCAGTGGCGTGTGTGTGTGTGTGTGTGTGTGTGTGTGTGTGTGTGTGTGTGTGTGTGTGGGTGTTTGTGGGTGGGTGTGCGTGCGTGCGTATGTCTGAGTGTGTGCGCGCGCGTGTGTGGAGCGATTCCGGAAAGCATGTCACATGAAACTTTACATACATATATTCTTGCAGATGATACCCCCACGTTTTTGTTCATTGTTTTGACAAATGTCTTTAATAACGCCATATCCGGTGTGTAACACAAAAATTGAGGCAGCACTGTCACGATCTCATTGAGAATTTTTATTATATTGATTGAAATTCTTGACAAGGAGTCTTTGACTTAGTCCGGACTACGGTATAGCATGTCATCTATGAAGCTTTAAACATTTATCAATTTGTTTGTTAATTGACATTGTGGTTAAAGTCGTATTTTAGTTATCAGATTTGTATATGATTGCATTGTATTCTTCATCATGTCCTGAATCAAAAAATGTATTGCATATTTTGCGTTTAAATTGAAAACAAGTTAAAAAATCAAGAAACCCCAATTCATGCAAATTAGATTTAATTAGCTTGTATTATCAAGACAATGTGTCAGCGCTGTTTTGGCTTCAGGGCTTGGGCTTGCTTGCATGTGATTTGCTTGGAAAAAAAAGCAGTGTGTATGCATTGGTTTCGCTTTCCTTTCTCTCAGGCATTTGATGTAACGAACTTACGGAAGTTATTTTATAAGATTATAAAAAAAGAAAGGTTTGTCTCAACGTCGTTTTCTAAAAAAGAAAACAGTTATTTTTACCTACTTCATGTATCACACTATCTTCCATATATACTATTTATATACGCCTTTAGTAAAGGTTCACCGTAGCGTGGAGGTCGACATTCTCACGTGCGTTATGCTTGACCTGCCACGCGCACTCTGAGACTCATCCCTCTCTTCGATTTCTGATACCTGCGTGTCAAAGCTTCGACTGGCAGAAAGGCGTAACTTGCATATGTGTATATATATATAAGGGTAGTATTTATTTCTGGTAGATAAAGCTGATGATGTTTGCGATCAACTGTGCACCCGCTGACTCTGCTTATCCTTGGGTCAGAGCTAATTATAATCTACAGCAGGATTCATAAGCGATAGGAACTTGATGGGTTAGGTTCGAGAGTGTCGATGATGTGCGCGGGTTCTGATGTTTTAAAGCTACACTCCTTGCCTTGTAACTAAATTTCTCAGTTATCACAGATCTTATACGAGACAGGAGCAACTGTCAGTTTTCACAAATGGTCAGCGCCGTGGAGCTACTTTCTGATCAGAGTGGCAAGTTTTGGCTGAATTATTTGTTGGACATGTTTGTAAATGACACATGTGTCAATCTGCGAAACAAATTCAGAACACACACACAAACACACACACACACACACACACACACACACACACACACACACACACACACACACACAGACACACACACACAAACACACACACACACACAACACACACACACACACACACACACACACGCACGCACGCACGCACGCATTCACGCGCACATTCACACACACACACAAACACACACACACACACACACACGCACGCACGCACGCACGCATTCACGCGCGCATTCACACAAACACACACACACACACACACACACACACACACACACACACCCACATGCAGTCACACACACAAGTCATGCACACACACAAACATACACACACATACATACAGACACACACGCGCACGTACACACACACGTACGCACGCACACACACACACACACACACACACACACACACACACACACACACACACACACACACACACACACACACAGAGACAAACCCACACAATCCCATGCTGTACATAGTGCACCCACGCTATTGATTTCTGGTATTTGTTCAAGTGAAAGGATGCTCGTACCTTAATCTAGACTTGAACAGATCTGTATGTAGATGGTTTACACAAGAAGAAAAGTACCTTTTAAGGCACTATCCTTCACGTTTAAACAAGTTCGGATCACAGTCTCGGATCAAAGTCTCAGATCACAGTCTCGGATCACAGTCTCGGAACTGCCCAGGCTTTTACATGGAATAAGACCATCCCTCCCCTTGGTCACATTCTAAAAATAAACACCTTGGGTGCTCCCTCTGTATAGTGGGTATATTTTTGAGAGGCTTTTTAATCTATTATTTAATTAAACTATTCCAACTCACCACAGCAAACAGTCATTTGTTGGTTTATGGTATTTGACCAAGTGCGGGAAGGGGGGAGGGGGGTGGGGGGGGGGGGATGATTGCTTGCTTGATCCAGATGGGGTCCGTATTAGTAACTCCATACAACATATTCCGCACTGCAAAAGAAAGGTTAGAAAGTGCAAGTTTTCCTTTCAATGAAGGACTCATCATACACACAAAGCAGATTACTAACATGTAAGAATTTACCAGGACACTTCTCTGGTCTCAAAACCACGATGTGCAAAAAATCATGCGCTCGTTGACGTAATCACGAAAAGCATGAAATTTGCTTTGATCAATATTTCAAACATCAAAACTACAACAGCACCCTCTCTCTCCCTTTCTCTTCAAAAAGCTGAATCAAAATGCCTGAGATCGTTTGCATGGCAAGATGACGCAAGCTTCTTTGATTGCAAGATGCTCCGTTTCTCTAGTGCATTTTGAGGGAATTCTAGGCGCCAGGTTGGTCTTCGTGTAAGGTCTGAACTAATTCGAATCGACGGAGTAGTGTAATTAATTGCATACATGCGTGAGTGGGGTACAGGTACATAAAATGTCATGTGTGTAATAGGGATTTTGATGAAATAATGAACCTATAATACAGTCATAAAGTACAATATGCTGGACCAATCAAACACAAACACACTTAAAATAACTGGAGTACTAACGAGATCACTAGTCAAGGAGTCTCTGTTTGTGCTTCTGTGTTCGGTTTTGCAGCGTTTCCTCCAGTTTGTTACGTTTGATGGAAGCCAATCGAGCTCAACAACCCCCCCCTCTCTCTCTCTCTCTCTCTCTCTCTCTCTCTCTCTCTCTCCCTCTCTCTCTCTCTCTCTCTCCCTCTCTCTCTCTCTCTCTCTCTCTCTCTCTCTCTCTCTCTCTCGCTCTCTATCTGTCTCTCTGTCTGTCTGTCTCTTTGTCAGTCTCTGTCTCAGTGTGTCAGTGTCAGTGTGTGAGTATCTTTCTCTGTCTGTCTGTCTGTCTGTCTGTCTGTCTGTCTGCCTGTCTCTGTCTGTCTCTCTCTCTGTCTCTCTGTCTCTCTGTCTCTCTGTCTCTCTCTCTCCCTCTCTCTCTCTCTCTCTCTCTCTCTCTCTCTCTCTCTCTTTATCTCTTTCAAAGAAAACACATAGCATTTTTCGGTATCTATTTTTTTTGCTGAATGTCTATCACAGTCAAGTCACTCTTAACAGACGATGTTCGGAAAAAAAACCCCACCTATATTTGGACTGTATGGGTTGTGAAAGAGTGAATAGTCTTGGATTGATTGAGGCACGCTTAACCACGTGACATTATCGGCCAGTCACTATAGCGACAAGGATCACGTGTGGAAACACACCCCTCGCTAGGGATTGGTCATGCTATCATGTCACGTGGGAAAGCGTGCCCCAATAAATCCAAGAGTATTCACTCTTTAACAACACATGACACACAAACCCGGCAGAGTTATTTCCGGAATTGGTCCATTAAGCCGAACAGTTAACTGAAGAGAGCAACTACCAAGCACAAATGAAACCTCTTCACGACAAAACGAGGTAGTTCTCAGCATCTTTCTTTCTTTCTTTCTTTCTTTATTTGGTGTTTAACGTCGTTTTCAACCACGAAGGTTATATCGCGACGAGGGAAAGGGGGGAGATGGGATAGGGGAAAGGGGGGAGATGGGATAGAGCCACTTGTTAAGTGTTTCTTGTTCACAAAAGCACTAATCAAAAAATTGCTCCAGGGGCTTGCAACGTAGTACAATATATGACCTTACTGGGAGAATGCAAGTTTCCAGTACAAAGGACTAAACATTTCTTACATACTGCTTGACTAAAATCTTTACAAACATTGACTATATTCTATACAAGAACCACTTAACAAGGGTAATAAGTGAAGAATTTTATGGGTGAGAAAAGGAAAGTAAAAGGACTTTGGGGAGGCAGAAATAGAGAAGAAACAAGAAAAAGATCCTAATTAGGTTCACGGCATCGAGAGTGATGCGACCTTCTCTCAGAAGTTAGTAGAGAAGGCTCCCCCATCCACCACCCGGGGGACGCGCCTCTACGCCAATTAGGGGGCGCGAGGTTCTCAGCATCAAACAGCAAGTGGTCCGTATTCGGGGCCCTTCTCCTAAATAACGACCACTGATGTATTTTGAATACAATTATGTTTAAACTAAATAACCACCTTGTAATATCATCGGTACACAAAAATACCTAGCTACCAACACGCAGTATTTAACACAACTACGCTTAGACTGGACATTCTTAGTCACACTCGAAATCACAGTTATCACGAGACAAAACTAGACCAGCTTCTAATGACCTCTTAGTTACTCGTATATACAGCAACTAGTGATAACTCAATGGTTAGTCTATATGTGTGTGTTTCGTTCAAGGGCTGACACTCCCACGGCTTGTACGCGTATGACAGTTTGTACCCCGCCATTTAGGCAGCAATACGCAGCTTTCGGGGGAAGCATGCTGGGTATTTTCATGTTTCTATAACCCACAGAACTCTGACATGGATTACATGATAATTTCCGTGCGCAAGTGGTCTTGTGCTTGCGTGTACAGACGAAGGGGGATAAGGCACTAGTGGTTCTGCACATTAGTTGACCTGGGAAAAATCTCCATCCTTAACCCACCAGGCGGCCGCGGCCGAGATTTGAACTCACGACCTTCCGATTAGGAGGCCGATGTCTTATCCACTAGGCCACTACGCCCGTCACTCAATGGTTATGACCCTTCGTGTCCGACGGAAGATGCGTAGCTTAATGTTCGCACAAACTCGTGCAATAATTCTGCTACGCATGCCGGCTGCCGGCGTAGGTAGTCCAGACTTATAACGAATAAAAAGTAGACACCTTTCCGCGTGCATATTATGCGGGCAAATGTAAATGAAAAACACAGCTATTACCTTCACGAAGTCAGTCAGTCACCTATGATCATCAAGTCTGGGTTCTTTTCGAAGCAACTACCGTGCAGTGATGTAAGGGACACCAAGTAAATAAAGGGGTTCGGCTCCTTACCACGCTGATAACAGAAATTATCGTCGGTGAGTAGTTTCCCCTCCAAAGTCTGGTAATTACGTGTAAAGGGCGCTTGTTAGAACACCTGGGGTGTTGCAAAAGGTCGGAAAAACAGATAAGTTTCGGTTACTCCAGTCTTTGTGTGTGTGTGTGTGTGTGTGTGTGTGTGTGTGTGTGTGTGTGTGTCTGTGTGTGTGCGAGGCTGACGCTAAGTACCGGCATGTCCGTATGAGAGGGCCTTAGGTACCGTGCATAGACCTTGGCTGCACTAGGTACCGCGCTAAGTACCTGCGATGTTAAAACCCATGTACATAATACTTTTGTGTGTTGTTTATGCTGTTTATATGTAGGCATGTTAGTTTGAACTACGATCCTTTATTTTCGTAAATAAGGCTCATCATTTTGTCAAGTAGTAGCGGTTTGAATTTCAAAGGTACTTAACGTATGAAATATACGTACAGAACCAACTTTTTACACACAACCTAAAAATTCTCACTGCAGATTTAAAAATAACAGCAATCGTTCTCTTGTATTTCAAGCATCATTGACAGCAAATAACTGAGTAGAAACCTAGCCCTAATTGGGAGTAGTCGGGTGTTTTGACCAACGGTACTTAGTGCTTTCTGTACGGACATAGCGGTACTTAGTGCTTTCCGTACGGACATAGCGGTACTTAACGTCGCCTGCGGTTCCAAGGTTTTATTACACAGACATAGAGAAGTTGGTGGCCATATTATTTCGACCTGTAGGCCTATATATCGGGACAGCACAATCAATTCAGACATCCATAGACAGACAGTTTGAACTATTTTTGTAAATAAGGCTCATCATTTTGTCAAGTAGTAGCGGTTTGAGATTCAAAGGTACTTAACGTATGGAATATACGTACAGAACCAACTTTTTACACACAACCTAAAAGTTCTCACTGCAGATTTAAAAATAACAGCAATCGTTCTCTTGTGTCTCAAGCATCATTGACAGTAAATAACTGAGTAGAAACAATCTTTTACAAAGAATGACCAATAGTGAAGTGAATAGTAAACATTATACAGGCCTAAAAACAAACTTTATTAGACATCTCTCTCTCTCTCTCTCTCTCTCTCTCTCTCTCTCTCTCTCTCTCTCTCTCTCTCTCTCTCTCTCTCTCTCTCTCTCTCTCTCTCTCTCTCTCTCTCTCTCTCTCTCTCTCTCTCTCTCTCTCGGTTGTATGTATATATTAGGCAGCATTGATGTGCTAGATTATTGATAGAGGAAAGCTTGGAACAAACCACTGTGTATTTTGCATACGTTTAAATATCATGTTTTCTATTTTTTTCCTGTGATTTATGTGTACCCCCCATTGAAAGGGGCTGTAGGCCCATATTCAATTAAACTGTGTCAGTCTCTCTCTCTCTCTCTCTCTCTCTCTCTCTCTCTCTCTCTCTCTCTCTCTCTCTCTCTCTCTCTATCTCTCTCTCTCTCTCTTTTCCATAATATATTTATAGTATTCTCTCACTCCTTTATTTATTTATATGGGAGATTTATATAGCGCTTGACGTTCTCTAAGCGCTTTACATATTCTCTCTTTCTCTCCCTCTCTCTCTCTCTCTCTCTCTCTCTCTCTCTCTCTCTCTCTCTCTCTCTCTCTCTCTCTCTCTCTCTCTCTCTCTCTCTATCTCTCCCTCTCTCTCTCTCTTTCTTTTATATCTCTCTCGCTCTCTCTCTCTCTATTACATAATATATATTTATAGTATTCTCTCCTCACTTTTTCCGTCTCTAGCTCACGTTCCCTCTCCCCCCCCCCCTACCTCTACCTCCCTTACCTCATAATAAGCGTGCGCGCGCAACGACAGTAAGAGAGAGAGGCACAGAGAGATAATATTGCATTCTAAATTTATTGATAGAGGAGAGAAATGTATTATAAGATAAGAGAGAGAGGTAGGAGGGGGGGGGGGAGAAAGAGGGACCGTGAGAGATACAGAGAGCGTGAGGGGAGAAGGAATACTATTAGTATCACTATCAATAAATTATGAGAGAGAGAGAGAGAGAGAGAGAGAGAGAGAGAGAGAGAGAGAGAGAGAGAGAGAGAGAGAACAAGAACAAGAACAAGAACAAATCTTTAATTGTCTAAGGCCACAGCCCCTTACAATAGTGGTTAAAATAACAGCAATAGTATCTGCACAGTTATAAATTATAGTCACGCATAAAATTCAACAAATACATTAAGACCCTGATGACATGTCACCGAACCTGATTTCTAAGGGTTCGTCTCTTCTGTAACATGAAGAACACAAATCTGCTGAAGCTGTTCATCAAATTATCCTCATTACTGCCACAGAAATACACAAGTTGTTGTTGCAGCGTCTTAGAGTTCGAGATTGTCAAATACTTTGCTCGAAGGTCTTGATAAAAGGGACATAAAAATACAACATGGTGTTCATCTTCTTTATCAGCTGTACAGAGAGGACAGTTTCTTGTCGTTTGGTTTGGTGCGTACCGAAACTTGTGAGCGTTGATTTCGGATACTCCTGCGCGGAAACGAGTAAGAGCAACTCTGTACTTAATATCTTCGATTAATTCAATGTATTTCTCTTTTTCCAAACATGTTTTGTAACAATTATAAATGTCGAAACGTTCACTGCATTCTAAACAGGAGAGAGAGAGAGAGAGAGAGAGAGAGAGAGAGAGAGAGAGAGAGAGAGAGAGAGAGAGAGAGAGAGAGAGAGAGAGAGAGAGAGAGAGTGAGAGAGAGAGAGAGAGAGACAGAGAGAGAGAGAGAGAGAAAAAAAAAATTTCGTATTCTAAATTTATTGATAGAGGAAAGAGGGAAACAGAGAGAGGAGGGAAAGGGAGAGAAATCGAGATAGGGGGAAAGAGAGATATATATTTGTACTCTAAATTTATTATAAGATAAGAGAGAGGGAGGGGGGAGAGAAAGAGGGACCGTGAGAGTTACAGAGAGTGTGAGGGGAGAACAGCGGTAACCTTCCACTACCTAGGGTTTCTTCCCAGCATGACTGTGAGGTCTTGACACGCACCATGCCAAAGACCAACAGAAGACAATTTTAATGATGAACTCGAACTGCCTGAATCTGTGTTGCCTTTCTCATTGCAACTCGGCTGCATGATCACATGCCTGTATTTGTCATGTAAATTCTTACAACCCCGGATACAAAAACAAAACCAGAAAATGACGCCACAGTTTAAACAACAAAAGCATGGCTTTAATTTAAAATAGCAGCATTAACACCTAAATGTTTGTTATAATGCAGTAAAGCTATTACATATCTGATTATTCTTATTCACCTATTTCGTCTCCTCTACCCATGTGCGTGTGTTGTATGTGCCTCTTGTTTTATGGACTGGGCAAAGGAGCTGCGCCTTCGGCTATCAGTGTGACTGACTTTTAGGGTTTAACGTCCTCTTAGACCAACTGGTCTATATTGGGACAGGTATTGGTAATACGTTGAAGTTATGGTGTGATACTTTGATTCGAACAAGCCCGCTGTGGCTGTCTTCTTCGACACACCAGCATTGGGTTTGTCTCGTCAAAGTATCGAAATACGATCATTATAATCGGAGACGAGAGATGATGCATGCGTGTCTTCGTGTTTTCCAAGCCCTGAGTCTTTCGCTGTGAACGTGGGATTTTTTCGTGCGCATGTGTTCACACGGGGGTGTTCGGACACCGAAGAGAGTCTGCACAAAGTTGACTCCGAGAAATAAATCTCTCGCCGAACGTGGGGATCGAACCCATGCTGATAGCGACCAACTGGCTACAAAGCCAGCGCGCTACCAACTGAGCTACCTCCCCGCCGCGCTATCAGTGTCAAGTTACCTGAAGGCAGAGGGGAAGTGTTTAACTAACCGTATCGAGTCAAGCACGCTATGTCGTGCATTCCGAACGCGTGTACTGGAGTGACTGACAGGGGCTAGTCTGGACTTGACTGCGCCTGAACTGATGCGTTGTTTCATCGAACACTGAAAAGTGTCTATTGACAGTTAAAAAGAGAAGTACGCAAGTCCGAATTACAATAGAAAGGGCAAGATGAAGAAACACAAAAGCACGAGGCTCAAATAGGTGCTACCAAAATTAAACAGAAACGTCTCTGGCGAACGTTTTAAACAGTATAAGACAGTATAAGCATAATTAGTATGTATACAGAATGCTATACAGTCACGCAGTCCTTCTGTTTTACTGTCCGTACTCAGATAACGGATGTTTTAGAGTCAAATGAGCTGAATCTGTGCGTATTCCTTCGGATGGCTTCACACGATTGTAACTAAAACTTATATTCGTAGTCCTACTATTATCCCGCCAGGCACTCCTTTCAATACTTTTCTTCATATACCACCAATAGTATTATGCTTTTAGATATCGTTGTTAAATGATGTATTTTGATGCTGTTACCGCTGTCTGTCTCTGTCTTTAGATCTCTCCCTCTCCCTCCCTCTCTTTCTCCTCCTGTCTGTCTTTATTTATCTGTTTCCGCGTCGGTCTCTCCGTCTGTCCCTATCTCTGTCTGTCTCTATTTGTCTGGTTTAATGCAAGCAATGATAAGTGTATAGCCTTATCTATACATATATAATTAATATATATCATAGATTATATAATGGTATGATACATGAAGATTGTATAGGGACTTCTGCTACACTTATGGTGTAAAACACATGGGATGAATCATGCTGTGTTGCTTGAAAGTACAGACTCGAACATCAAAGCATTTGGTGTCACTCGGTTCAAAATATTAAAATGTATGGTTCGTGCACGTCCAATTTAATTGTGATTAGGCTACACAGCCATAGTATATAGGTTGTGTATCTAACATGATGTAATCGGCGTACCGTTTCCGCACAGTCTTCGACTCGACGACTCCATAACCCCACATACACGTGAACATCAATAGATCTCCCAAACTTCTTTGAATATTTTAATCAAAATGTTTGTAGTACATACTCAGAAGACGACCCTTCAACTCTGTTGAAACAATTCAGGGTGTTTCCGCTAAAAATGTGTCTGTAAATCAAGTTCTTAGTTGAAGTTAAACAAAATGATCCTTACATAGCCCGTAAAAGCCCGCGAGGTAAAGGCAGACAAAAACAGTTGTGAGCGCAATCTATAATTGTAACCCGTTATGGCGTAGTTGGTATGTCAATGTTCGCCTGTGGTCTCCAAGGTTGCCGTGGGTTAAATCTCATGTTATTTTTTGTGTGTGAAATGTGACGCAGGGATCCCTTTGAACCCATTCCTCTTGTTTTTTGATTGTTGGTTAATCATCTTTTATAGTTCATGTTACAAACTTCTTTAATTTGGCAGGTGTTTTTATTTTTTAATTTTGTATTTATTTTTGGGGTCTTCTTTTACTTCATTCTAGGGGTGGGGTAATAAGCGGGCGGTTTAATGGTCCTTATGGTCCCTTTGTTTATTTTCGGAGGAGTGGGGGTGGGGGGTGGGGGGTGCCGCTGCTGTCTGCAGGTTATCTAACTCACTAGGCATGACTGTTTCGCTAAATGGAGCAGCAGCGTCAGTGGGGAACAGGGCACGAGACTGTAGAGTTATGGACCCTCGTGTACAATCAGTGAGAGCCATAGTGAAACACAATATTACACATTTATGAACAACACATATTAATTACTTCACGCCATTACCTCAGTTATTCCCATAGTAGCAGAAACATTTTTTGAACATTGTCAAATATACGTCAGGGCTAATAGTCTCGGGTGCTGTTTTACTTCACAGTTATTTTTCAAGGTTGTCAGTAATATCAGAATAAATATCACACACTTGAATGTTGTCCAAGAGCTTCAAGGCATAGTCACTGATGTCATTACTTCAGTTATTGTCAAGATTGTGGGTCATGAGAACTTAATTATAATATTAATAGTGTTATGATAATAATAAAATTAAACAGCAACAAAAAAATACGAAAAAAGTTATAAGTGTATAGTACTTGTCTTACATTATGATAGTCCTGATTTTGTGATAAATCGCCAATTTGCAAGTGCTCTACACAAGGCTAGATGTTATTAAAGGTCAAGGAGGTCAAATATCACGAAAAGGCGAAGCAACCAGCATCGGTGGCTGGAAGAGGAACCTCCCTCCGATTGGGCCACCAGAAGTAGAGGTGAAAGGAGAGGCTGGTGCAGCGGGGTGCCCGAGCCTCAGAAGGATAATTGGCGATGCAGCAAGGCCATTGATATCAGCGTGAACTTGTTATCAGCCGATGCCGTTATCGGGTTACAGCCGTAGCCCTTTCGCCGTGGCTTCGCGAGCTAGCACTGTAAGTCAGATGCTGACCACCGGTTCGCGGCGCCACAGGACCATGTTTTCAGCGTTCCTTTTCGTGTTGGGATCAAGTTACCGTGCCCTGGCCAAGAACGCTAGCATTGAAGAAGGGAGAGAAAAGTTCTACCTCCCCATCTTCGGTTTATGTAACCGACTAGGGCTCCTTGCATTAGGAAGTATTCGGATTCTAAATGTTTATTATTATTATCACTAGCAATACTCGTGCTCCTCACGGGATGTAACAAATGTTTTATGATTTTCATTAATCACTGATGGTGTGGATATTAAAGTGTCTATGCGAATCCATCCCATGATCAATTGCTATTATTGTTGCAATGGTCGACTTATCTTGTCTGAATCATGACTGATTTATTATTGTATTCATAGCTTCAAAGCGACGGTGATTGGTCATTGGAGTAGATTAGCTCCCCTGATCAGCGAAGCCTTATTTAACTATCAGTCATATGATAACCACACATATGATGGTAAAAACCCTTATAACTTTGGAACCAGCCAACCATTTTTTTTTTTAATGAAATTAAACATGAAGACGCAGGCCATTAGTCCCTTCATGAATTCAAAAGAGAAAAAAATCAACTCGATTTTCTGCGAAAAACATTTCGCTGTGATTTTGTAATTTGTAACTGCTATTTTGTAGACCCTTCCTCGGAGTATGTAATAAAAAAGGTTTCATTGAAATATTCCCAGAACTTTGGGAGATATGGATGTTTATGCATTGGAGAATCAAACACTAAAACCCTTATAACTTTGGAACCAGCCAACCATGTTTTATGAAATTGAACATGAAGACGCAGCACATTAGTCCCTTCAACTTAAAAAAAATTAACTCGAATTTCTGAAACATTTCTCGCTGTGACTTGGTATTTTGTACTGCTATTTTGTAGACCCTTCCTCAGAGTATGTAATGAAAAAAGTTTCATTGAAATATTCCCAGAACTTTGGGAGATATGGCTGATTATGTATTTTGACCATCGGGCCCCGTAATGACCTTGACCTTTGACATATCCAATATAAATGTTGCACACAATAGGCGATCGTGTGTCTACATCTACCTACAAAGTTTGGTTGAAAAATACTTAGCGGTTCAGGATTTATCGCAGTTCCTATATTGTGACATACATACATGCATACTTACGGAATGGAACAATCGCTTTTCCCATCAACAACACATTTATGGAATGCCTTGCCTGATGCAATTAAACTTACTGAATCCATAAGCCAATTTAAAAGATATCTAACTGCTAACGATCCAGTTGTGCCACCGTATTTTTACATTGGAGAACGACAGGTCCAAGTGATTCACAGTAAATTAAGGTTAGGCATGACCGATTTAAACCAGCACCTAGTCGATAGGCATTTGAGCAATAATCCAGCGTGTGCCTGTGGCCACGCATCAGAAGACGTAAAACACTTTCTTTTAGATTGCCCTCAATACGATAGAGACCGAACCAGAACAATAGGTACTCTCCCCACTGACCAAATTACGATAGCAACACTCTTATTTGGTGATGCACGATTGTCAAAAGAATCAAACGAATCTGTTTTTGATAAAGTCCAGGAATACATTATTTCAACTGGCCGACTTGGGGCAAAACGAATTTGAATGCAGTATGCCCCATTCATTATAGATAATCTAAGTCTAAATTTAACTAAGAAGTTATAGCGATTGTTTTTGGTATATATATGCAATTGTGATGTATACTAATGTACTCTCTCACTCTCTCTCTCTCTCTCTCTCTCTCTCTCTCTCTCTCTCTCTCTCTCTCTCTCTCCCTCTCTCTCTCTCTCTCCCGACTTACTCTCTCTCTCTCTCGCTTACTCTCTCTCTCGCCCTCTCCTTTTCTCTCTCTCTTTCCCTTTTATATTCTTTGTCCACTCTATTGTCGTGTCCTGTCTCCATTATGCCTTTGCTTTTTGTCAAATATGTATATATATATATATACATGTATGTTTTGCACATTTTGTTTGTTTCTCATTTGTTTTGGTTTGGAAAGTACTTGTCGAAGTCTCGTCGCAAGTTATTGTAATCCATATGTTTAATTCTCCCGTTAGGGTCACCACCATAAGCTTGAGCTTGTTGATGATCCGTAACATGTATCATGTTCAAATACATATGAATTGTTGAATAAACACTGTTTAAACCAACAATCGCAAACGTTCCCGCTGGATGACGAATTAAATTATAAAAAACGTATCAGTAAAATAAAATAACAATGAACAGCACACATTCCCTGAAAAGTAATGTAGCGTAGGGGAAAGGGAGAAAAAATGTGACACCGCGTGGATTCGAACGTACGTGATTAGAACATGATGAAGCAAGAGTGTCCTAACCAACTGGCCTACAAATAATTTGCAAAAGTTTCAGGGAAAAATACAGCTATGACATTACAAAAACCATAGGCAATGGATGTTCCCGTGTTTGCCATTCCAATAAGTAACAACGATAACAACTTGATAGGTTTGAGAGTAAACTTGATTTGACATGATACTGTGTTGTCTAAAGTGTTTATTGGATTCTCGGGCAGTTTTATCCCGGACGGCTGCATGTCGAGTTTCAGGGGTGCCTAAGGGCTTCCGGCGGTAGGTAAAAATATTTAATGTTCAAATAAACCCACTTAATTAAAAAATAAACACATTAGACTCAGCCAGTCCTGATCGAGGTGGCCTCCACTATGCCCATGCAAAAGGAATAACGTGAAAGTTGCCCAGTACCACAGAAATTAGCAATTTCGTGTGACTGAGGCTACCAGTACCTGTATTAATATATGAATTATAATTGGCAACGGTAAGCGATTTCACACAGATTAGCGCGGGACAAATATTGACAGAATTTCTTTTTTATCATAACTGCAATGTTCTTCTCCCCCCCCCAAAAAAAAAACCCCAACAACAACGCAACACCTCCTCCCTCCCCAACCCCTAAGAAGAACAGGTCCGACAAACCCCTGCGTCACACAGTAAGCTTTTTTTTTAAATTGGTTTAAGCGTGTTTTTATTAATTTCTTGTATACATGTTATATACAGTAACAACATTAAGAACGTTAACAAGCAGACTGCTTATGGACACGTTCCAAAACTAATTATCAATACACATTCTGATAACAAGACATGGCGAACAAGTGATAACTTTAACCTTTTTCTTTCAAAATATTTCATAATATTTTATACAAATAAAGAGAGGGAGAGAGAGAGAGAGAGAGAGAGAGAGAGAGAGAGAGAGAGAGAGAGAGAGATAAGGGTAGAGAGAGAGAGAGAGAGAGAGAGAGAATGCTTTGCTACATCTATTGCTGTCACTGTTAATATACTATCAGCCGAAGCGATCAGTTGACATAACGTAATCTTGTACAGCAGAAAATATTTTCATATTCAAAGATATAGTTAAATCAGTATTGCCAAACAAAAGTGTTTTGCAATCCAGAGCGTACGTTGGTAGACTATTGAATAAAATGGTTCTATGTTCGTTAAATTTTGGACAATGATTAACGACGCCAATGGAATTCAATCTCCTGCCTCGGACACTTTCGTTTTGTCACGTTAGGAGAGCAATTTACCAACTTATCTATTTTGCGTCTTGACAGTTCACGTGAGTGATATTTTAGTGACTTTTGTGACATATAGACTGACCGGAACAAACGCAAACGTCCACCCTCTGGGTGACGAACAACAACACATTTGCATTCAAACGAAGTAGTTTGTTGATCATAGTGCAATTATCCCGTTTGACTTGTGTCTGTTCTCAATATGACTAACATATATATATATGTACTCATTTCTCCCAAATGGGTAAAGCTATTGAAACTCACTTTGGCTATGAGCTCGAGGTCCATGGGAATAAACGCTCATAATTATGTCCTGCAGATTGATGACCCTGGTGTCACTCAAAATTATCCCGCCAGGAAATGCTATTTCGTATACATGTACTCAATTGTCTAACCGGCACGGTTGGCCTAGTGGTAAGGCGTCCGGTTGGCCTAGTGGTAAGGCGCCTAGTGGTGGGTTCGAACCCCGGCCGGGTCATACCTAAGACTTTAAAATTGGCAATCTAGTGGCTGCTCCGCCTGGCGTCTGGCATTATGGGGTTAGTGCTAGGACTGGTTGGTCCGGTGTCAGAATAATGTGACTGGGTGAGACATGAAGCCTGTGCTGCGACTTGTGTCTTGTGTGTGGCGCACGTTATATGTCAAAGCAGCACCGCCCTGATATGGCCCTTCGTGGTCGGCAGGGCGTTAAGCAAACAAACAAACAAACAAACTCAATTGTCTCCAGTAAGGACACAGTTATTTTCTCCGAATTTAAGGCCCCAGTTTGTGGTGATTGATATTGATTTGCTCTGTAGTTTGATGATCCTAGTGCCAACATTATCCCGTCAGGCATTGTTTAAATGTTTTCGTTTGCACCCACTTTTCTCCAAAACTGATAAAACTGTTGACACCACTATTAGGAAGCATGCTCATCGGAGTCGATGCCGAGAAGCTCTGAACTTTGGTGACCCTAGGTACCATAGTATCCGGCCATGAAGGGTTTTAATATACTGCTGACCATACACCCGTTAGGGTCCATATGTTCTATCAGCCCCAGATACTTTACTTGATTTTTGCTTTCGGTCCAGCGGACTCTTTTGAGCCATATCAGGACCAATCAGCCCGAGACGAAGACTTTAAATAATAAAACAACAACCACAGCACGAGATGATAAACGGAAAGTATTAGGATCATTATGGTCACTTGTTAATTATTATTTTGTTACCCCTTTATCACATGCCGGCTATTGATACATGCCATATCATTATTTTTGTTACCAAAACGAATACGTTGTGTGTGTGTATTGTTAGGAAAACTCCAATCTTTTAGATTAGTTAACAATGTATCAAGAAAAATCACATATTTGAGCGAGTTTCTAGGTGACCCTCTTCGTGATTAGGGACCTAATGTACATCCTATTTGATCTTCCATGAATGGGTTCGGTTGATATTTGAATTTTCTGTAAAAGGGGTCGCTCAGATAATCGTCAAAATGTAACTGACAAGTCCAGTGGCTAACGAAGGAAAGCACCGATCACCATCAAGACTAAATCACTACCAGATGTCAGTAGGAATGTTGGTAACTGATCCACTGACCGCTATCATATGTTACTACTCGCGTACATTCCGTAGAGTACCTAGAGACCAATCTAGAGCATAATTGTATTTCATTCCCTCTGCTAGAACTGACTGGGCTTGCTGATATAAGCAAGCGTTAGTTTGTAACACATTCCCTGGCCCGTCCCAAGAGAATATGAAAGATATATATGCAACACGGAAGCGTTGTATAGACCGAAACAGTTCAAAATAATGATACTGGATTCAGACTTCAAAATTATTGTTTTCATATTAGGCCTACGAACAATAACTTACATGTTAAGAGAAATAATACATGTATCGAGAGATATTGCTTTTATTCTAGGCTACATCTCTTATGGAGGCATTTTACACACTCTCTCTCTTTCTTCACCCTCCCATCTCTCTCTCTCCTTCTCTTCCCCTCTATCTCTCTAATATTGACAACACCCCTCATATGATCACTCAACCTCTCCCCATCGCCCTCTGTCTCTCACCTTCTTACACACACTCTCTCTTTTCCCAACTCTCCTCTCTCTCCATCTCTCTCTCTTCAATAATGACACCCCCCATATATCACTCTACTTATCTTCCACTCTCGAATCTCCAAACATTCGGTTAAACGTGATTAACTGGTATCGTACCCCTATGACAGATAATATTCCCTATTCTCTGCATTCTCTGCTTGCTGTAATGCTCTTTTTTTTTCAAGCCACATTTCACGTCAACCAACTTTCATCAAGACGTTATTTAAAGCGTCATTGTAGAAATGACATTCGGAAATATTAGGGGAATCCCTGTCATAACATTTTTTTCTATTTGTTTCCCATCAGGCATTTTTTGTTTTAATCACAAGTAATATAATACAGACACACAAAGAGAGACACCTATAGTGACAGCCGCTCTATCATGCTAGGACTGGTGTCAGTATACTGTGACTATACGAGGATGTCAATCAATCAATCAATCAATATGAGGCTTATATCGCGCGTATTCCGTGGGTACAGCTCAAGCGCAGGGATTTATTTATTTTAATTTTATTTTATGCAATTTATATCGCGCACATATTCAAGGCGCAGGGATTTATTTATGCCGTGTGAGATGGAATTTATTTTACACAATACATCACGCATTCACATCGGCCAGCAGATCGCAGCCATTTCGGCGCATATCCTACTTTTCACGGCCTATTATTCCAAGTCACACGGGTATTTTGGTGGAAATTTTTATCTATGCCTATTCAATTTTGCCAGGACAGACCCTTTTGTCAATCGTAGGATCTTTAACGTGCACACCCCAGTGTAGTGTACACGAAGGGACCTCGGTTTTTCGTCTCATCCGAAAGACTAGCACTTGAACCCACCACCTAGGTTAGGAAAGGGGGGAGAAAATTGCTAACGCCCTGACCCAGGGTCGAACTCGCAACCTCTCTCTTCCGCAAGTGCGTTACCACTCGGCCACCCAGTCCGATGTAAGCCTCTGCGATTTCAATCTCAGTGTGGCAGTACATTAATCTGCTGACCATAAACAAGGAATGCGTCCAGCTGTCTCTCTAGCTCTCCAGTAGGTTTCTCAGCGGGATACCTGCTTGACGACGTTCTAATTGATGGCACGCGAACCGTGTAATGTATAGCCACTGCGCGAGTCGAACCGCTCTACGACTAGCTGCTCCTTTCCACGGCCCCCCAGCCCCACGCATCCCTCTCTCCCCCCTCCCTCTCTCCCCCTCCCTCTCTCTCCCCCTCCTTCTTTCTCTCCCTTCCTCTCTCTTTAACCTTAATTGGCTGATCTTTCTTAACCCAGTGTGGGATTTTCAGTGGGGCGACCACCCCCAACCCAGCGCGTCCCCGGGTGGCGGATAGGGGAACGGTCTTCAGATATGGAGATCAGCCGCTTGCGGCCGCGGACCAAACTGGCTCCGGGTGGGATCCCGGAAAATCCTCCCCCCTGTGCTCTCAGGGTAGGACGTACGGGCCATGAGCTAAGGGTGAGGTAACCCCGACAGAAAACCCCGAATGCTGAAGACGGAGGACCCGGGCCGCACGGCGCATTCTAACAAACCATGGGTACACGCACTTACGCAAATGATGATGCAGCTTTTAATAATATAAGAGATTTGATTTATACGTATTCCCTGTTTCACTCAATGAATATAGATATTCCCTAAAATATCCAGGTAATATACATATTTCCTGGAATTTGGATGCCATTTTTAGACGTATTCCCTGACTTATATTTAGCATTCAAAAGGAGACACTTTGATGGAGTGAAAAATCTCTCTCTCTCTCTCTCTCTCTCTCTCTCTCTCTCTCTCTCTCTCTCTCTCTCTCTCTCTCTCTCTCTCTCTCTCTCTCTCTTATGCTTACAAATATAACAACAATTGCATATCAATAAAATTTACAACACAAAATTACACTGTTTGCACCAATGAAGTGAGAAAAAATGACTTTTATATCAGCAAAATCAACAAGCCGTAATAACTCTAGTTGGCGGGATATATTTTGTTTGTTTGTTTGGTTGGTTGTTTGCTTAACGCCCAGCCGACCACGAAGGGCCATATCAGGGCGGTGCTGCTTTGACATTTAACGTGCGCCACACACAAGACAGAAGTCGCAGCACAGGCTTCATGTCTCACCCAGTCACATTATTCTGACACCGGACCAACCAGTCCTAGCACTAACCCCATAATGCCAGACGCCAGGCGGAGCAGCCACTAGATTGCCAATTTTAAAGTCTTAGGTATCCCTGCCGGGGTTCGAACCCACGACCTCCCGCTCACTGGGCGGACGCCTTACCACTAGGCCACCGTGTTGCGGTTTGGCGGGATATAGTGATCCTTACATCGTTCGAAAAAAAACCAATACAGCTACCCTTTCAAACCATGTTTTTTTGCTTATTTGCTATTGTATTTGGTTGTAATATGTTATATAGAATTGTGCATGTGGAGGGATATTATATTTTTTAAATATGGAAAAAGTGAAAGCTAATTTAAAATTTATGGACAGATTAATTGATGAAAATGGCTCTCAATAACGACGCAAAAAGGAATTTTACAGGAGCAAGTGAGATTTTACAATAACGTGTTTGATAAAAATGGGAATTTTGTTGAGGAGGATGCTGAAAGTAAAGTTCTTAATTCAAATATTCCTCAGTTAAATGACGAACGAAAATCATTGATGATTTCTCCAATATATCTCGCTTAAAATTAAATAAAAGTAAAACGGAAGCAATGTGGTTGGGATCGCGTATAAACTGTCAAGAGAAATATTGCGATATTAAATGGAATACCCAGGTTAAAATCATGGGAATTAGTCAGTTTTAAAAAGGACATCCCGGCCTCTGAAATTATGGAAAATTGGTCCAAAAGACTTGAAAAAGTTGAACAAATCATTTGCAGATAGTCAAGAAGAAATTTAAGTATAAGCGGCAAATTATGTATTATTAAGTCCTTCTTAGTTTCACAATTTGTGTACGTTATGCAGGCGCTTCTTGCCCCTGTTAAAGTTCTCGATAAGTTGAATACTATTTTGTTCAGGTTTCTCTGGAAAAGGAAGTATTCAAATACAAAAGCCGAAATGTATTGTGTAATGTGGTGGAAGAAGGTGGTATTAACATGATAAACGTCCACGATATGCAGACTTCTTTTTTACTCACATGGGCAGCAAAACTTCAACAACAAAAACATGAAACGTGGACAACGATTCCATTAAGTCTTTATCAGGTATTGGGAAGAAATTTACTTTGTTTTAAAGCCACAACACCACTAAAACTGTTCCAAGGTATTGAATGCATTCGATCAAACTTTTGGACAGAAGTTCTCTTAAAATGAATCCATAATAAAGCATTGATTTATGAGAGAGAAGATCGCTTTGGCGATCAATGTTTGTGGAACAATATAAAAGTGGTTTATAAAAATAAAAGCTTATATTTTAAAAAAATGGATAGAAGCGCACTTAGATACGGTGAAAGATATTTGGGTTAACGGAGATATGATTCCTTTTAACCAGCTGTGCACAAAGATAGGATACAGTCCCTCTAGATTTTTTTAGTACGGCGCAAAGACTGCTGTGCGAGCGCTTGCACTTCGCAAAAACACAGCCAGCCCGCGAGCAGGCGAACACAATAATGACCTTGACACACGGAACCCTGTGATCATTAACCCCTCCGCGAGAAAGTTTCGCATGCTGATTGTCCAGTCCAAAGCGAGCGAGCCTTGCGCTGTTACATTTTGGTTACATAAATATCAGGTTAAACTAGATCACAATTATTGGCTGTTAGCAAGCAAATGTACAAAAGAAGAAAGATTGCGATTGTTACAATGGAAAATATTACATAATATTTATCCCACGAATATATTATTAAAAAAAATGAAAATTAGAGAAACAAAATTATGTACATTTTGTAAACACATTGATTATGTTGAACACTTTTTTGGGCAATGTGAGAAGTTGACGAGCTTTTGGGAAAATGTTGTCCATTATATTCTCAGAACACGATGTCTTGTTTGGTTATCAACCTAGTAATATATGCCAAAATAATAAGGTACTTAATCACATTATTTTGATTGCAAAAATGTGTATTAGTAAATATAAGTATGGTGATAGATACGATTTGAATAGTATATTGGAAAATGAAATGTACATTGGAAGTATGTGAGTAATGTATAAGTCGAGATGAGGTGAAGTGATATATGACGTTTGTGAATATTATGAGGGGGGTGGGAGAGAGCGGATGGACGAGAATAAGGAAAAAAAAAGGAGAAAAAAAAGTAACCATGTATGGCTCCTCAATTGCTTTTTGTATAAACAACCATGCAAACCACAAAAAAAAGAGAAAAAAAAAGAAACAGGTTTTCTCCAATTTAAAAAAAAAACAAAAACAAAAAAAACAAGTCGCTTAAGGCGAAATTACTACATTTAGTCAAGCTGTGGAACTCACAGAACGCACTGCATTTTTTTTACAGTGACCGTAGTCCGCCGCTCGCGCAAAACGCAGTGAAACTGACGAGACTGTTTAGCGCGGTGGTGGTTTCGCTGTGCTGCATACCCGCACGCTTTTCTGTACCTCTCTTCGTTTTATCTTTCTGAGCGTGTTTTTAATCCAAACTCTATATGATTTGGAATCAGGAACCGACAAGGAATAAGATGAAATTGTTTTTTAATCGATTTCGGAAATTTGATTTTGATCATAATTTTTAATTTTTAATTTTGAGAGCTTGTTTTTAATCCGAATATAACATATTTATATGTTTTTGGAATCAGAAAATAATGAAGAATAAGATGAATGTAAATTTCGATCGTTTTATAAAAAAAAAATTAATTACAATTTTCAGATTTTTAATGACCAAAGTCATTAATTAATTTTTAAGCCACCAAGCTGAAATACAATACTGAAGTCCGGCCTTTGTCGAAGATTGCTTGGCCAAAATTTCAATCAATTTGATTGAAAAATGAGGATGTGACAGTGCCGTCTCAACTTTTACAAAGAGCCGGATATGACGTCATCAAAGACATTTATCGAAAAAAGAAAAAACACGTCCGGGGATATCATACCCAGGAACTCTCATGTAAAATTTCATAAAGATCGGTCCAGTAGTTTACTCTGAATCGCTCTACACACGCGCACGCACACCGGCACAGACAAAACTTGACTAAATGTAAAAAGAGAGAGAGAGAGAGAGAGAGAGAGAGAGAGAGAGAGAGAGAGAGAGAGAGAGAGAGAGAGAGAGAGAGAGAGAGAGAGAGAGAGATATATGATAATAATGATGATGGAACTTTATTTTTCAAGGATAGAGGTTTAAGGTGACGCCTTTTCTTACAACCGGTCCTTACTTCTAATACAAATGTCTAATAAATGATAAACAAGTAAAGCAACATGACAAATAAACAAAGTAAACGAACGAACCAGCAAACAATCGACAAGTAAGCAAACAAGCAAATAAACATAAACAACAAAATGACAAAGTAAGGAACATACAAATCAAAAGCAAAACATGCAACATATTAATTGAGGTTATACATGTAAAGTGATCGACGGTTAAAGTTCCATCCTCACCTATTCACACTTTACTGACACTATACACAACCATCAGTGTGTATAGGAAACAGGTACTTAACGCCTTCGTCCGTACGGGTTACACACTGTGTATAGCCAAACGGTACCTAATGTGGATTTCGTACGTACAGAAGTCACACAGATCCGTCTGCGTATGACCGGTACCTAAGGTGCTCCTCGTCCGTAGCTGTGTGTGTGTGTGTGAGGGGTGGAGAGGTGGGGAGGAGGATGGTTGGGATCAAATTAAAGACACACACACACACACACACACACACACACACAAACACACACGCACGCACGCACGCACACACACACACACACCCACCCCCCAACACACATACACAAACACACCCTCACACACACAACACAGAGATATAATCTATATCTCTGCCACACACACTCACACACACACACACACACACACACACACATACACACACACACACAACACAGAGATATAATCTATATATCTGCCACACACACACACACGCACACACACACACACACGCACGCACGCACACACACACACACACACACACACACACACACACACACACACCAGGGGTCGACACTAACTTATTTGGCCTGGGGCCACACTGGCCCCAGAGATGGAAATTGCTGGGGCGGAAAACAAAAATCTGGGGCCCACTCTTATTCATGCTAAGTATATACCTTCAGAATCCCCACTTTTTCCAAGTGGTTCTCCGCCATAAGATCTGCACGGGCAGCAACTGATGCATTGTCTGTTTTTCTTGTCGTACTGAAGCCAGGGACATTCTTTCAACCATTTGACATTGAAATTACGACAGCGCTTTGCCCTTTTGGCTGCATCGGTCTCCTTTTTTCGTTTCTCTCCACCCTGTTCTTCATCTTCATTTCCATGTCTTTTTACACCAGGGATGTGTCGCCACATTTTGCGTTTGGCATTTGAAGGCGATACTTATCTCTCACGCTAAAGAGCGCAATCTGGGAGTTATTTCCCTTGCGACATTGTCCTTCGACGATTTCAATGGTTTTTTTTCTTGACTGCGGCATTGATCGTAACGCAAATTTCAGTGACGACTTTGACTGGCGATTTTTAGTGATTGGCTCTGGCATTAGAATTTTCGGTTTGTCATTGTTGGAATTTATCCTGGGGCGGAGTGGGCCCCAAGCTTCGGCAATGTTTGGGGCAGAACACACAACTTTGGGGCGTTCCGCCCCCCGCCCCCGCTAGTGTCGAACCCTGAACACACACACACACACACACGCACACACACACACACACACACGCGAGCACACACACACGCACTGACGCACGCACACACAGACATAATTATTCACACCCACACGCAGGGGGGGGGGGGGGGGGAGGGGGTTTGGGGGGTCGAAACGGTGAAAAAGGTTATTTGGGGATTAGGTACTTTTTAGAATTCGATTGGGAACAAATGCAGCCAGTAGTTTCTCAAATGGTCCCCCGGGGAATGCTTCAGTAACATAAAGTGTCCCAGGTGGTGGTTCAGATTAGAGTGGTACACCGGTACAATAAGTAGAGGTTATATGCCGAGTCTCAGTGATTATTAAAAATAATGGTCGAAGTTAGCGGATCATGAAAAATGCGAGCTTCAGCGAGTGTGTGTGTGTGTGTGTGTGTGTGTGTGTGTGTGTGTGTGTGTGTGTGTGTGTGTGTGTCTGTGTGTGTGTGTGTGCTTGTGCATGTGCATGTGCGTGTGTGTGCCGGTGTGGGTGTGTTTTTACCAACCCACAGATTCTGATTCTGTGACGTATTACCTGTTCTATATTATCAACACCTGCTAGTTATCTATCTATATATACGACTAGTGTCTGTCTGTCTGTCTGTGTGTCTGTGCGCGATGCGCGGCCAAGGTTCTCGATGGATCTGTTTCAAATTTGGTGATCATATTCAGGTACACCCTGGACACAACCTGGTCGATGAGATATTTTAACACGTGCTCTCAGCGCGCAGCGCGGAACCGATTTTGGTTCCACCTCAGCTATTTTGGTTCCACCTCAGCTTACCCGGGCCCCCATACCGACACACCATAGCCGCTACACCACATCACAACGCCAAAGTTCTCGGTGGATCTTTTTCAAATTTGGACACCGTATTCAGCTACACCCCGGACACAATATCATCGATGAGATATTTCAACACGTGCTCTCAGCGCGCAGCGCTGAACTCATTTTCGTTTTTGGGTTCATTTCACCATTATAAGTAACTCTTCCTTATCTTCTCCAGTGTTTGGCGTTTATCTCCCTTCCTTCGTGTGGCTTTCCCGTTCAGTTGTAAGTTACTACACTGCGCTGTCCACTGCGCTGAGCGTCTTCGGATATTCCCGGCGTTCTGTTACTGTTACCTATTTTTAGAAGGTCAACGCAGTGTACAGAACGTAAATTGGACCCGTAAATTATCCTCACTGTAAAAGTGCAAAGGTCGAATCAATTTATAGCCACGCGAAAAATACACTGTCATCTATCTCTCTATAGATACGGCTTCTCTGTGTTTGTGTGTGTGTGTGTGTAAGTGTGTGTGTCTCTATGTAAGCAAC
>NW_027127879.1:37500-77500 GCF_037325665.1 Littorina saxatilis
AATCTGATTAGATGCAGGGTGGAATGAAAAAGTTGGTGCCTCTAAAGATATCGGTGATATTCAGTGTGTAAAGCCAAGCCAAGCCAAGAAAATACAAGACAGGACAAGAAAAGATAAAACAAGACAAAACAAAACTGATTAGATACGGGGTGGAATGGAGAAGTTGGTGCCTCTAAAGATATCGGTGATATTCAGTGTGCCAAGACAAGACAATGCGAGACAATATTCATGTTTCTTGAATTTACATTGTAATTATCTACGAGAAATAATAAAGATAACCGCATGGACACAACAAACAACGTCTCCAGCCACCTGTCCAAACACCCGTCCATAAACAAGCTTTTTGCAAGATCAGCAGGTTGATACGAACCAGACATCATAATACAAGTTATAAATCCGAAACAGACCAACATTAATTTTTAACACAAAATGTTAAAGTTTGTGTGTGTGTATCATCATCTGTTTTCAGTCTTCAACCTTGTTCTTGGAATACATACACAAATTGTACATTATAAAATAAACATCGACGGCTGGTATAGCCAATGTAAGCTTTTCACCTTCAAAACAAAACAGCTGCATGCATGGGTTTAACCGTGTCCAAAAAATGAAAACATACACTATTTCAAGTGACTCAGACAAAATTTGAATTAGCAAGCATGCACCACCAGTCGTTTATAGTGTTCAATCTTCCTTCTCAAACGACACACGACACACGACACACGCAGCTTAAACACTCCGAAATGAACTTCACCGGCTGTCACCCACTATGAAATAGTAGGTCCATACCATCAACACTTTCTACTCCCAACACAACCAAAGTGAATCAATTAAAACAAAAAAAAGGATTAAAGGAAATCTCAGCTGCGTGCAATCTTCAACCTTGCAAGCCCGCAAGATCAAAACCTACGTCATTTTCAAGCAACCCAGACTTGCAAGAGCAGATGTTGAGCCAGTAAAACACCCGCGAACACCCCAGTGTAGCTGCATCGCCGACAGGGCAGGAACAGTTGCTCCCGCAGGAGTTACGAGAAGGGAGAACTCTGAGCGTGACCAATATACAGGCCTGTAATCTATGGAGGACACGTTTATTCTTTGGCAGAAAGACAGGATCACGTAAAGAGATAGCCACGGAGTATTGGAGAACCGTGTGTAGATTTCCTGGCAGCTTCTGTTTGTTATCAAAGAAGACAATAAAGTTCGCGAAAACACAAAAAACTGAGAGTGGAGACGCTGGTGCATGGTGGTGCCGCTGATGCCACAGCCAAGTAGATAGGGTTGGAAATAGGTGATGGTGGTCGTGATGGTAGTACTAAATAAACCCTACTTAATAAGGTTGAAAATTGGTGGTGGCTAATACTAAAGAATAGTAAATAGAGCTGGACAAGGGTGGTGGTGGTGGTGGTTGAGGGATGGTTCTAAACCATAGTAAAATTTAATAAGGTTGGACATTGGTGGTGGTGGTCGCGATGGTAGAACTAAACCCTACTTAATAAGGTTGAAAATTGGTGGTGGCAAAATTGGACTTCCTTCTAGACGGGCGCAATGGCGTGGTGGTAAAACGTCGGCCTCCTAATCGGGAGGTCGTGAGTTCGAATCCCGGTCGCTGCCGCCTGGTGGGTTAGGAGTGGAGATTTTTCCGATCTCCCAGGTCAACTTATGCGCAGACCTGCTAGTGACTTAAGCCCCTTCGTGTGTACACGAAAGCACAAGACCAAGTGCGCACGGAAAAGATCCTGTAATCCATGTCAGAGTTCGGTGGGTTATGGAAACACGAAAATACCCAGCATGCCTACTCAACGAAAGCGGAGTGAAGCTGACTATGCTCTCAGAGTATAGTTTGGGGAACCCAAATGGGCAAACGAGCTCACACGTAACCAGAAAATTCTGGAACGCTGAAGAATAAGAAGAAGGTGGTGGCTAATACTAAAGAATAGTGGATAGAGCTGGACATGGGTGGTGGTGGTGGTTCTAAACCCTACTTAATTATGTTGAAAATTGGTGGTGGCTAATACTAAAGAATAGAAGATGGAGCTAGACATGGGTGGTGGTGGTGGTTGGTGGTGGTTCTAAACCCTACTTAATAATGTTGAAAATTGGTGGTGGCTAATACTAAAGAATAGAAGATAGAGCTAGACATGGGTGGTGGTGGTGGTTGGTGGTGGTTCTAAAACCCTACTTAATAATGTTGAAAATTGGTGATGGCTTATACTAAAGAATAGAAGATGGAGCTAGACATGGGTGGTGGTGGTGGTTGGTGGTTGTTCTAAACCCTACTTAATAATGGTGAAAATTAGTGGTGGCTAATACTAAAGAATAGAAGATGGAGCTAGACATGGGTGGTGGTTGGTGGTGGTTCTAATCCTTACTTAATAATGTTGAAAATTGGTGGTGGCTAATACTAAAGAATAGAAGATGGAGCTAGACATGGGTGGTGGTGGTGGTTGTTCTAAACCCTACTTAATAATGGTGAAAATTGGTGGTGGCTAATACTAAAGAATAGAAGATGGAGCTAGACATGGGTGGTGGTTGGTGGTGGTTCTAAACCCTACTTAATAATGTTGAAAATTGGTGGTGGCTAATACTAAAGAATAGAAGATAGAGCTAGACATGGGTGGTGGTGGTGGTTGGTGGTTCTAAACCCTACTTAATAATGGTGAACATTGGTGGTGGCTTATACTAAAGAATAGAAGATGGAGCTAGACATGGGTGGTGGTGGTGGTTGTTCTAAACCCTACTTAATAATGGTGAAAATTGGTGGTGGCTAATACTAAAGAATTGAAGATGGAGCTAGACATGGGTGGTGGTGGTGGTTGGTGGTGGTTCTAAACCCTACTTAATAATGGTGAAAATTGGTGGTGGCTAATACTAAAGAATAGAAGATGGAGCTAGACATGGGTGGTGGTGGTGGTTGTTCTAAACCCTACTTAATAATGGTGAAAATTGGTGGTGGCTAATACTAAAGAATAGACCAGCCCCCGTAGCGCAGTGGTTAGCGGATCGGGCTGCGGGCCGGGAGGTCGTGGGATCGAATCCCATCAGGTCATGTGGGTTTTTCGGGCTACGGTCGGCTCCTACCCAGAGTGGAAGTGCTATGGTTCCTATGGGAAGGCTGGGATCACACAACCGAGTGTCATTCACTTAACGAATGCGACTTTGAGGGTGCTCAGGTTCTGTATACCTGACCAACACCGCAGGTGCGGCAGTTCTCGGGCCTGGTTGACGCCAGGATATATTATGACAGTAAGCGTAGAGTGCTGCCCTGTCACGCAGTCTCAAACCAAATTGGAAATCCAAAGCATCATTATAATCATCCTCATCTCATTATTCATCCAAAATATAAATTGTCCTTGCTCTTGTGGCCCTTCATGCCTGGAGCTCTCATGGTGACCTTGGTCTCAGTGTTCCTGTTCCTTCCTTCCCTGAATAGTAGTTCTGCTGTCAGTCTTCAACGTGTGACGTTCTGGGGGGGTCGACGGAGGGACGTGGTGGCGGTCTCCTCTCTGGAGGTGACGCTCACTCAGTCTGGCTCCGCGACTTAAAAGTCAATGTCGTTTGTAGGGGGCATAGTAGGTAGTGGGCTGCGTCCGTTAGCTCGGGACAGACCCACTACTGAACACCGTCGAAGTGACTCAGCAGAAGTGCAGTGTCATCTTCCGAGGGTAGCCTACCGCAGCGACCCGACATCCCCCCTGGAGCGTCTGTAAAATCGACAAGTCTGGCAGCGGAACGAAATTCAGAGGTGGTTGGAGCAGCGAGTACAGGGACGGGGCGGTGTGAGAGCACAACGGGACAAGGGAACAAGTGTAAAGACGAAAAAAAAGAAAAGAAAAAAAAAATACTAAAGAATAGAAGATGGAGCTAGACATGGGTGGTGGTGGTGGTTGTTCTAAACCCTACTTAATAATGGTGAAAATTGGTGGTGGCTAATACTAAAGAATAGAAGATGGAGCTAGACATGGGTGGTGGTGGTGGTTGGTGGTGGTTCTAAAACCCTACTTAATAATGTTGAAAATTGGTGGTGGCTTATACTAAAGAATAGAAGATGGAGCTAGACATGGGTGGTGGTGGTGGTTGTTCTAAACCCTACTTAATAATGGTGAAAATTGGTGGTGGCTAATACTAAAGAATTGAAGATGGAGCTAGACATGGGTGGTGGTGGTTCTAAACCCTACTTAATAATGGTGAAAATTGGTGGTGGCTAATACTAAAGAATAGTAGATGAAGCTAGACATGGGTGGTGGTGGTGGTTGGTGGTGGTTCTAAACCCTACTTAATAATGGTGAAAATTGGTGGTGGCTAATACTAAAGAATAGAAGATGGAGCTAGACATGGGTGGTGGTTGGTGGTGGTTCTAAACCCTACTTAATAATGGTGAAAATTGGTGGTGGCTAATACTAAAGAATAGTAGATGAAGCTAGACATGGGTGGTGGTGGTGGTTGGTGGTGGTTCTAAACCCTACTTAATAATGGTGAAAATTGGTGGTGGCTAATACTAAAGAATAGAAGATGGAGCTAGACATGGGTGGTGGTTGGTGGTGGTTCTAAACCCTACTTAATTATGTTGAACATTGGTGGTGGCTTATACTAAAGAATAGAAGATGGAGCTAGACATGGGTGGTGGTTGGTGGTGGTTCTAAACCCTACTTAATAATGGTGAAAATTGGTGGTGGCTAATACTAAAAAATAGTAGATGAAGCTAGACATGGGTGGTGGTGGTGGTTGGTGGTGGTTCTAAACCCTACTTAATAATGGTGAAAATTGGTGGTGGCTAATACTAAAGAATAGAAGATGGAGCTAGACATGGGTGGTGGTGGTGGTTGTTCTAAACCCTACTTAATAATGTTGAAAATTGGTGGTGGCTAATACTAAAGAATAGAAGATGGAGCTAGACATGGGTGGTGGTGGTTGGTGGTGGTTCTAAACCCTACTTAATAATGTTGAAAATTGGTGGTGGCTAATACTAAAGAATAGAAGATGGAGCTAGACATGGGAGGTCGTGGTGGTTGGTGGTGGTTCTAAAACCCTACTTAATAATGTTGAAAATTGGTGGTGGCTCATACTAAAGAATAGTAGATGAAGCTAGACATGGGTGGTGGTGGTGGTTGGTGGTGGTTCTAAACCCTACTTAATAATGTTGAAAATTGGTGGTGGCTAATACTAAAGAATAGAAGATGGAGCTAGACATGGGTGGTGGTGGTGGTTGGTGGTGGTTCTAAACCCTACTTAATAATGATGAAAATAGGTGGTGGCTAATACTAAAGAATAGAAGATGGAGCTAGACATGGGTGGTGGTGGTGGTTGTTCTAAACCCTACTTAATAATGGTGAAAATAGGTGGTGGCTAATACTAAAGAATTGAAGATGGAGCTAGACATGGGTGGTGGTGGTGGTTTGTGGTGGTTCTAAACCCTACTTAATAATGTTGAAAATTGGTGGTGGCTAATACTAAAGAATAGTAGATGAAGCTAGACATGGGTGGTGGTGGTTGGTGGTTGTTCTAAACCCTACTTAATAATGTTGAAAATTGGTGGTGGCTTATACTAAAGAATAGAAGATGGAGCTAGACATGGGTGGTGGTGGTTGGTGGTGGTTCTAAACCCTACTTAATTATGTTGAAAATTGGTGGTGGCTAATACTAAAGAATAGAAGATGGAGCTAGACATGGGTGGTGGTGGTGGTTGGTGGTGGTTCTAAACCCTACTTAATAATGGTGAAAATTGGTGGTGGCTAATACTAAAGAATAGAAGATGGAGCTAGACATGGGTGGTGGTGGTGGTGGTGGTTCTAAACCCTACTTAATAATGTTGAAAATTGGTGGTGGCTAATACTAAAGAATAGAAGATAGAGCAAGACATGGGTGGTTGTGGTGGTTGTTCTAAACCCTACTTAATAATGGTGAAAATTGGTGGTGGCTAATACCAAAGAATAGAAGATGGAGCTAGACATGGGTGGTGGTGGTGGTTGGTGGTGGTTCCAGGGGCGGACGAGGGGGGGGGGGCACAGGGGGCACGTGCACCCCCCCCCCCCCCCGAAAAAAAAAAAGAAGAAGAAAAAAAAAAGATTTTCTATGCTGATTCTATGACCATTTCTAAGTTCAAATGGCACCAGATGGCACCATTTTGCTTCATTGGGCAAAAAAAATTTCCGGGGGGACATGCCCCCGGAACCCCCTAGCAAATTCGGGCGCTTTGCGCCCATCACATTCACTTTCGATTCAAAGTGCCCCCCCCCTTACAAAGCAACTGATCCGCCCCTGGGTTCTAAACCCTACTTAATAATGGTGAAAATAGGTGGTGGCTAATACTAAAGAATAGAAGATGGAGCTAGACATGGGTGGTGGTGGTGGTTGGTGGTTGTTCTAAACCCTACTTAATAATGGTGAAAATTGGTGGTGGCTAGTACTAAAGAATAGTAGATGAAGCTAGACATGGGTGGTGGTGGTGGTTGGTGCTGGTTCTAAACCAGGATCGGAAAGTGGTGGTCAGCGGCGGTGCGGGTTGCTAAAGACTTGGTCTTAACGTCCCTTCAGCCTAACTGTCTATGCGAGACTTGTTAAAGACTAGCAGATACATTTAGAAATAGTTGGTAGTGGTGCTAATACTGCCGACTAGCAGATAGGGTTTGACATTAGTGGTGGCGGTGTTGCAGCTAAAGCCCAGTAGATAGAGTTGGAAATTGATGATGGCGGTGCTGGTACTGGCCGCGATTAAAGACAAGCATATAGAGTTGGAAATAGGTGGTGCTGGTGCTGGTGCTGGTATTAAAAACTAGCAGAAAGGGTTTGACATTAGTGGTGGCGGTCTTGGGGCTAAAGCCTGGAAGAAAGAGTTGGATAGAAATGATGGTGGTCCTGGTACTGAAGGGATGGCCACATTTGCCTCAAACGAGTGGCCATACTTGCGTTACACGTCAAAAGAATCTCTTGCCCGTACCGTAGGCTTTCGTTATAGTCATAAGGATCAAGCATTATGTTCTGTAAGCATTGCCTTATGACATTTGTTTTCCCAGCAGAGCGGGATGTTGATAGGCTACACATTTATGCAATTTTTTTTCAAAACGCATTTCAACTTGGCTTCGACCTTTTTATGGCATTTCTCTGAATAGACAGTTATGATACAGTGTCTACGAAATGCGTACTTATACTTCTTTTTATATTTAGTCAAGTTTTGACTAAATGTTTTAACATAAGAGGGGGAATCGAGACGAGGGTCGTGGTGTATGTGTGTGTGTGTGTGTGTGTGTGTGTGTGTGTGTGTGTGTGTGTGTGTGTGTGTGTGTGTGTGTGTGTGTGTGTGTGTGTGTGTGTGTGTGTGTGTGTATGTGTATGTGTCTGTGTGTGTGTGTGTGTAGAGCGATTCCGACTAAACTACTGGACCGATCTTTATGAAATTTGACATGAAAGTTCCTGGGAATGATATCCCCGGACGTTTTGTAAATTTTTTCGATATATACTTTTGATGACGTCATATCCGGCTTTTTGTAAAAGTTGATGCGGCACTGTTACGCCCTCATTTTTCAATCAAATTGATTGAAATTTTGGCAAAGCAATCTTCGACGAAGGCCGGACTTTGGTATTGCATTTCAGCTTGGTGGCTTAAAAACTAATTAATGAATTTGGTCATTAAAAATCGGAAACTTGTCATTAAAAATTGTTTTTTTTAAACGATCCAAAAACAATTTCATCTTATTCTTCGTCATTTTTTGTATTCCAAAAACATATACATTATGTTATATTTAGATTACAAACAAGCTCTGAAAAATAAAAATATGAAAATTATGATTAAAATCAATTTTCCGAAATCGATTTAGAAACAGTTTCATCTTATTCCTTGTTGGTCCCTGATTCCCAAAACATGTAGATATGATATGTTTGGATTAAAAACAAACTCAGTACGCTAAAAAGAATAGAGATACAGAAAAGCGTGTTATCCTGCTCAGCGCGACCATTACTGCACTATTCTGGCTTGTCGATTTCACTGCCTTTGCTACGAGCGGTGGACTGACGAAACTACGAGTATGCGGTCTTGGTGAAAAAATGCAGTGCGTTCAGTTTCATTCTGTGAGTTCGACAGTTTGACTAAATGTTGTTATTTCGCCTTACGCGACTTGTTTGTTATTATTTTTTCTTTCTTTTCGTCCATCGGTCTTCCATGAACACTTGCTTAAATGCTTTGACTTATTGTTATTTTGTAGCTTTTTTCCTGTAAGATATTTTGAGATGAAAATAAAGTCTTATTCGAGTGACTTTTAATACTTCAAACCTCGTGTTAAACGGATTATAAACCAATCACGCTCTCAGCTGAATTTAAAACCTTTTTTTTCGGCAAATTAATGCCAAGAAGGAGAAACTGTACCATTTTACGAGTAATGTTTTTTTCTCCACTGTCAGAAACACATTTTGATACAACCCATTTCAGGTTTAAGTGATAAACCGCAGGCAGTTATCTCAAATCCTGTGCAGATTTAAAAATAACCGAGTTCATCCGAGCAGGCCACGCATGCAAGAAGATATGAGCTTGCGCACGTAAAACATTAAATGTTGTCGTAAAATAAAGTTACATCTTGTATGTTTGCATATGCTGTTATCTTTAAAAAAAAAAAAGATAAAAAAAAGATGTTTGCTCTGCGCGTTTGATATACGGCGCATAAACACTTGTCAAGGTGCCTGGTCGGTTGCAAAACATTTGTGAGTATAAAACTTAGTTTGTGGCTGGGGTGTGCCTTTTGGTGGCTTGTCTATCGAAGGGTAGGGTAAGTGTGCACCATGCGAGAGCAAACGTGCATACATTTAAAAAAAACAAAGGTCCCTAACTAAGCATACACACAAAAACACAAGCTCATCTGCGCGCGTGCGCACAGAGGAGAGAGAGAGAGAGATAGAGAGAGACAGAGAGAGAGAGAGAGAGATAGAGAGAGAGAGAATGAGAGAGAGAGAGAATGAGAGAGAGAGAGAGACTGAGAGAGAGAGAGAGAGGAGGAGAGAGAGAGAGAGAGAGAGACGAGAGAGAGAGAGACAGAGATAGAGAGACAGAGATAGAGAGACAGACAGACAGAGACAGAGAGCGAGACATAGACAGAGAGAGAGAGACAGACCGTGCTGAGAGAGAGAGAGAGAGAGAGAGAGAGAGAGAGATAGAGAGAGAGAGAGCGGGAGAGAGAGAGCGAGAGAGAGAGAGCGAGAAGAGAGAGAGAGCGAGAGAGAGAGAGAGAGCGAGACAGACATAGACAGAGAGAGAGAGACAGACTGAGAGAGAGAGAGCGAGAAAGAGAGAGAGACAGAGGCATGGACAGTGACAGAGACAGAGACAAAGAAACAGAGAAGAAGAAAACAAGTCGCGTAAGGCGAAATTACTACATTTAGTCAAGCTGTGCAACTCACAGAATGAAATTGAACGTAATCCGCCGCTAGTGCAAAAGGCAGTGAAAGTGACGAGCCTGTTTGGCGCGGTAGCGGTTGGGCTGTGCTTCATTGCACGCTTTACTGTACCTCTCTTCGTTTTAACTTTCTGAGCGTGTTTTTAATCCAAACATATCATATCTATATGTTTTTGGAATCAGGAACCGACAAGGAATAAGATGAAAGTGTTTTTAAATTGATTTCGAAAATTTAATTTTAATCATAATTTTTGATTTTTTTTAATTTTCAGAGCTTGTTTTTAATCCAAACATAACATATATTTATATGTTTTTGGAATCAGAAAATGATGAAGAATAAGATGAACGTAAATTTGGATCGTTTTATAAAAAAATTTTTTTTTTACAATTTTCAATCAATCAGTCAATCAATCAATATGAGGCTTATATCGCGCGTATTCCGTGGGTACAGTTCTAAGCGCAGGGATTTTTTTATTTTTTTTTTTATTTTTATTTTATGCAATTTATATCGCGCACATATTCAAGGCGCAGGAATTTATTTATGCCGTGTGAGATGGATTTTTTTTACACAATACATCACGCATTCACATCGGCCAGCAGATCGCAGCCATTTCGGCGCATATCCTACTTTTCACGGCCTATTATTACAAGTCACACGGGTATTTTGGTGGACATTTTTATCTATGCCTATACAATTTTGCCAGGAAAGACCCTTTTGTCAATCGTGGGATCTTTAACGTGCACACCCCAATGTAGTGTACACGAAGGGACCTCGGTTTTTCGTCTCATCCGAAAGACTAGCACTTGAACCCACCACCTAGGTTAGGAAAGGGGGGAGAAAATTGCTAACGCCCTGACCCAGGGTCGAACTCGCAACCTCTCGCTTCCGAGCGCAAGTGCGTTACCACTCGGCCACCCAGATTTTTAATGACCAAAGTCATTAATTAATTTTTAAGCCACCAAGGTGAAATGCAATACCGAAGTCCGGCCTTCGTCGAAGATTGCTTGGCCAAAATTTCAATCAATTTGATTGAAAAATGAGGGTGTGACAGTGCCGCCTCAACTTTTACAAAAAGACGGATATGACGTCATCAAAGACATTTATCGGAACAAAGAAAAACAAGTCCGGGGATATCATACCCAGGAACTCTCATGTCAAATTTCATAAAGATCGGTCCAGTAGTTTAGTCTGAATCGCTCTACACACACACACGCACACACACACACACACACACACACACACACACACACACACACACACACAGACACACATACACCACGACCCTCGTCTCGATTCCCCCTCAATGTTAAAACATTTAGTCAAAACTTAACTAAATGTAAAAACAGAAACAGAGTTTGAAACAAAACAGAACGAGCATGAAAGAGATAAAAAGACAGAGGGAGAGACAGAGACAGAGGGTTTGTCAAATTCAGTTTTGGCAGGAAGATGAGACAAGAAAGCAAACATTTACAACGAGATACGCAATAAAGCCCACACACTACATGAGCTATATAGGAACCCACACTGACACACACACTGACAGATACACACAAACCCCTACAAACCACAGCGGCTATCAAAAATCCCGTGGATAGAACCATTTTCACGTGCCAAGATGGGAATCCGGTACAGTGAAGTGACGCGGAAAGATTAGCACAATAAAACATTATCTTTCCCGCCCTATAGCAACGTTTACATGGCACGGGTAGGGATACAAAACAAGGTTGCAACGATGTAGGTAAAACTCACGCTGACAAAAATTACATGCGTGTGTGTGCTTTTTTTTCGGGGGGTGGGGAAGGGGGGGGTGAAATAAGTTACTGGTAAGACATGGCCTGTTTCTACTCTCTGTTCTATATATATTCAAAATCATGATTCATTTTCTTGAAGGCACAGTCCTTCTCGTATTCACAATTCGACTCACCCAGGGCCGGACCCTAGGCGGGGGGGGGGGTCCTGGATCCGAGGGGGGGGGGGGTCCTGTTGCCCGGACCCCCCCCCCCCCCCCCCCCACTGGCCTGACGATGAACCTCTTCCAAGGGTAAAGAAAATGATATATATAAAACATCAGAAATTGTGAAAGAAACAATTGAAAGTCATCAGAGACTTTCTTCCGAGATTTGTTAAAATCTCTTAGCAGAGAAAGAGAGAGAAATAAGTATCCCTTCACAGACAGCTGTATGTTTTATATATACAAACAAATAAGGAAAAAATAACCGAAACAAGCCTTCACGTTTTCACCAATATTTCGGCCTCGTGGCCTTCGTCAGGGTGTTCTATAATCAGCTCGCACGATATAAAAGAAAACTCATGGCAAATACTCCCAGAATGCGCCAGATTGCACCTATTCTAATGTAGATTTCAAAAAGTTTCCGGGGGTGCATGCACTCGGACCCCCCTAGAAGGTTCGGCTGCTTCGCACCCTCAACTAATGTACCCCTACCACAATTGGGAATCCCCCCTCCCCCCCCCCCCCCTCACCCTACTTAGGTCCGGCCATGTCACCGTCTTAGATGTGGCTACGCAACACAAATATTGATCAGTTACATATGCATCTGTGCTTACATTTTGTTGTGAGAGAAATCCTTGCTAAGATTGAGATCCTTGCTAAGCACGCACATGCACACACACACACACACACACACACACACACACACACACACACACACACACACACACACACACACACACACCTTAACATCGAAACACCCACGCACGCACGCATACACGCACGCGCACACACACACACACACACACATACACTCCCAGGTTTCATTCCTACTTTTGAATTGAACTTTGCAGTTTGTAGGATACACTGTCCTGGTTATTCAATTATTTTTGCAAAAGTACACACAAGAACAAACAAGAAAGGGCATTAATAAACTTAGCTGTCCAAAAAATCTTTGCAGTCGAAAAGCCAACGTCCACATCCCTTCTCCTTCTCTTTCACCCTTACCCATCCCCACCCCCCCCCCCCCCCCCCCCCCCCCGCCCCCCCGCCCCCAACCACGCCATATACATCATCCTTGCATATGAGTTTGTGTCCTTCCCACTGTCAATATAGGTTAGTGTTTGGTAAAAACAATATCCTCCTACGATTTTTATTCTTGTTTGTTGCTATTTCCAGTTTGTGTGTGTTCACTGGTTGCCATAGCATCAAAAATCGGTCATCGGCAAGGACATTTACTTATGGGGATCGAACTTACAATTTATTATTCTCGACCCGTCCTTTTCTTATTCTCTACCTCTCTGTCTCTGTCTTTCTCTATCTCCCTCTTTCTCTCCCTCTTTTTTGTCTGTCTGTCTTTCTCTGCCTCTGTCTGAGTGTCACTCCCCTCTCTCAGACCCCCTCTCACCCCCCCCCCCCTCTCTCTCTCTCTCTTTCTCTCTCTCTCGCTCTCTCTTTTGCTCTCTCTCTCACTGTCGCTCTCTCTCTCTCTCTCTTGTTCCCCCTTTTTTATATTTTGTCAAGTTTTGACTAAATATTTTAACATCGAGGGGGAATCGAAACGAGGGTCGTGGTGTATGTGCGTGTGTGCGTGTGTGCGTGTGTGTGTAGAGCGATTCAGACTAAACTACTGGACCGATCTTTATGAAATTTGACATGAGAGTTCCTGGGTATGAAATCCCCATACGTTTTTTTCATTTTTTTGATAAATGTCTTTGATGACGTCATATCCGGCTTTTCGTGAAAGTTGAGGCGGCACTGTCACGCCCTCATTTTTCAACCAAATTGGTTGAAATTTTGGTCAAGTAATCTTCGACGAAGCCCGGACTTCGGTATTGCATTTCAGCTTGGTGGCTTAAAAATTAATTAATGACTTTGGTCATTAAAAATCTGAAAATTGTAAAAAAAAAAAAAAAATTATAAAACGATCCAAATTTACGTTTATCTTATTCTCCATCATTTGCTGATTCCAAAAACATATAAATATGTTATATTCGGATTAAAAACAAGCTCTGAAAATTAAATATATAAAAATTATTATCAAAATTAAATTGTCCAAATCAATTTAAAAACACTTTCATCTTATTCCTTGTCGGTTCCTGATTCCAAAAACATATAGATATGATATGTTTGGATTAAAAACACGCTCAGAAAGTTAAAACAAAGAGAGGTACAGAAAAGCGTGCTATCCTTCTTAGCGCAACTACTACCCCGCTCTTCTTGTCAATTTCACTGCCTTTGCCATGAGCGGTGGAGTGACGATGCTACGAGTATACGGTCTTGCTGAAAAATGGCATTGCGTTCAGTTTCATTCTGTGAGTTCGACAGCTGCTTGACTAAATATTGTATTTTCGCCTTACGCGACTTGTTTTTTATTTAAATTGAATTCTCCCCTGTCCTAATATGATGTGTGTGGGTGTAATGAGTTCTGAAGGTTTCCGAGTTGCTATTTTGTTTGCTTCCTCCCTTTCTTTCTTTTCTTTCTTTATTTGGTATTTAACGTCGTTTTCAACCATTCAAGGTTATATCGCGACGGGGGAAGGGGGGAGATGGGATAGGGGAAAGGGGGGAGATGGGATAGAGCCACTTGTTAATTGTTTCTTGTTCACAAAAGCACTAATCAAAAAATTGCTCCAGGGGCTTGCAACGTAGTACAATATATGACCTTACTGGGAGAATGCAAGTTTCCAGTACAAAGGACGTAACATTTCTTACATACTGCTTGACTAAAATCTTTACAAACATTGACTATATTCTATACAAGAAACACTTAACAAGAGTAAAAGGAGGAACAGAACCTGTTAGTCGCCTCTTACGACATGCTGGTTAGCATCGGGTAAATTCTTTCTCGTCCCGACCAATATGGGACTCCCCCTAACCCGCGGGGGGTTTGCTTCCTCCCAAACCCTCCCGTTTTAAATCAAACCACGCCATAATATTCTGCCAGAGCCCAACACCTGACAATTAAGCTTTGTGTCGGCGCAATTATGTCTGCACGTAAAGTTTGTAGTGTATTGTACCAGGCGGGCGCAGTGGCGTGGTGGTAAGATGTCGGCCTCCTAATCGGTAGGTCGTGAGTTCGAATCCCGGTCGCTGCCGCCTGGTGAGTAAAGAGTGGAGATTTTTCCGATCTCCCAGGTCAACTTATGTGCAGACCTGCTAGTGACTTAACCCCCTTCGTGTGCACACGCAAGCACAAGACCAAGTGCGCACGGAAAAAAATCCTGTAATCCATGTCAGAGTTTGGTGGGTTATAGAAACACAAAAATACCCAGCATGCCTCCCTCGAAATCGGCGTATCCTGCCTGAATGGCGGGGTAAAAACGGTCATACACGTAATAATCAACTCGTGCTAAAAACATGAGTGAACGTGGGAGTCTAAGCCCATGAACGAAGAAGAAGAAGAAGTATTGTACCAACTCTTATCTACTCCCGCCTTTAATATGTTTTGCAAGTGCAATTCTCTCTGTCATGCCTGTCTTACAATGTGCCGAATATCCTTGCGAATATGAACATGTATTCGGCAAAAAAAGAGACGAATAGACAGGAACAAATATTGAAAATTCGAAGCCTTACGAATCCTTGCGAATGTCTTACGAACGGTTGCGAGTGCTTGCGAATGTCTACCGATCATTGCGACAGCATACACATCCATATACGAATTTCTTGCGGATGTATTACGAACGTTGCGAGTGGCCTTGCGAGTGTTGCGAGTGCTTGCAAACATTTTACGAATAAAGCGATGATGCAATTCGTATTGTTCGTAATACTGCTCTTACACTGTGCCGAATTGCCCTTGCTAATAATTATGATCAAAGTCAGTCAGCCCAGCATGAGGCACAATATTCTGGTCCGTATTTTTCGAGTTTCAGTCCAGTGTCAGAGGAGTTTGTCCGAAAGCTGGTTTCAGCCACCCAACCCAAAACATGTGAACTCGACCCCATGCCTACCAAACTGATGTATGACAACCTAGATGTCCTTCGCCCCATCATTACCAATCTGATTAATGAGTCACTTTCCTCGGGTTCAGTTCCACCAGCTTGGAAAACAGCTGTTGTAAAACCCCTTTTGAAGAAGCCGTTCCTCGATCAAAATAACCTCAAAAATTATAGACCCGTTTCAAACTTGCCATTCTGGTCCAAAATCATGGAAAAAGTTGTCCTACATCAGCTCAATGCACACCTTGAAGCAAACAGCCTTTTAAACGTACACCAGTCCGCCTATCATGCGAACCACTCAACTGAAACAGCTTTGTTGCGCATTGTAAATGACCTACTCACGGCTCTTGTTAGATCTCTCTGCTGCGTTTGATACGATTGACCACAAGCTTCTACTCTCTTGTCTGGAACAATCTTTCGGCATCAATAGCACAGCGCTGTCCTGGTTCTGTTCCTATCTGTCAGACAGAAGTCAGTTTGTTCTTGTGGCAGACCATCGTTCTAGCACAACACCTCTGTTCTATGGAGTACCACAGGGCTCAGTCTTAGGTCCGGTACTGTTTGTCTTGTACACAACACAGCTATCCACCATCATCAACCACCATGCAGTCAGTCATGAAATGTTCGCAGACGATACACAGCTTCATCAAGCATCTCCTCCTGAAAAGGTCAATGACCTTGTTTCTTCCCTACAAGACTGCGTTTCTGATGTAAAAGACTGGATGAATGAACACAAACTTAAACTTAACGAAGAAAAAACTGAAGCAGTTCTGTTTGCCTCTTCAACCTCTTCTTCTCGTCACAGTCTTCCATCTGCCATTCAGTTAGGCTCAGCATCTGTCACATTCTCAGGGAAGGCCAGAGATCTTGGGTTCTACCTTGACTCTGACCTCTCTATGAGACATCATGTCACAAAAACATGTCAGGCAGCCTACCTTGAAATTAGGCGCATCAGCTCCATCTGCCACTTTTACACTGAAGAAGCCACAAAAACCCTTGTCACTTCCTGCATATTGTCTCGTTTAGACTATTGTAATGCCCTGTTGATTGGATGTCCTTCGTTAGTTATCCAACCTCTCCAAACTGTTCAAAATGCTGCAGCCCGCATCATCTTTAGGTCAAAGAAAACACAGCATGTCACTCCCCTGCTATACACACTCCACTGGATGCCGGTGGAACAGCGTATCAAGTACAAAGTCGCTTGTCTGTGTTTCAAGGTCTTCTCAGGAAGTGCCCCTCAGTACCTTTCTGAACTCCTGTACATATACACCCCATCACGCACACTCAGATCATCCGCTGACACCAGGCTACTGAAAGTTGAGCGCTTCAACAGGAAGCAGCACGGAGCAAGAAGCTTCTGTTGTGCTGCACCACCACTCTGGAACTCTCTTCCCTTCTCTGTCAGACACTGCACCTCTCTCAGCTCTTTTAAACAACAGTTAACACTTTCTTTTTCACAGAATATTACACCAACCTGGCCTAATGTCTTCTTCATTCCATTTCTGCACATACTCCTCTCCCATAAAGTTGTTATGATTGTTGAGAGTGTTAGCTGTGTATGTTTGTATATATATAGTGTGTATTGCATATATGATTATTGTGTGAACAGTACATGTGGTGATTTGTGTCTGTATGATTAATTTGTTTTATGTAGGTTGTACTTTTAATTGTTCTATTCTGTATAATATATGTTCTTTTATAAAGGGCCTAGAGCCATAGGTTAGGCACTTAAACATGTCCAGTTATTATTATTATTATTATTATACAATTCGCCAATAATTCGCAATGATCGGGACATGGTCGCAAGACATCAATAACCATTCGTCTCTTGTTGCGAATATTAGCAACATATACTCCTAATATTCGCAAGGCAGGCATATTCTTCAATTTTTTCGCAACGTACTTGTAAGTATTCGCAAGCCATTCGTAATCATCGTAAAGGTATTCGTAGCGCTCGCAGGCATTTGCAATGATCGGTAGACATTCACAAGCACTCACAGTCATTCGTAAGACATTCGCAAGAAATTCGCAAGAAATGTGTATATGGATTCGTATGCATTCGCAATAATCGGTAGACATTCGCAAGCACTCGCAACCATTCGTAAGACATTCGCAAGGATTCGTAAGGCTTCGAATGGTCAATATTGTTCCTGTCCATTCGTCTCTTTTTTTGCCGAATACAACGTGTTCATATTCGCAAGGTTATTCGGCACAGGGTAAGACAGGCATAACGAATGGTTTCGAATGCCTTGCGAGCGTTACGAATACATTGCGATGATTACGAATGTCTTGCGAATACTAAATAGTACGTTGCGAAAAAGTTAAGACTATGACTTCCTTGCGAATATTAGGAACATGTTGCTATGTTCGAAACAAGAGACAAATGGTGGCGAATGGTTAAGAACATTTACGAATGTCTTGCGACCATGTCCCGATCATTGCGAATTGTTGGAAAATTCTATTCACAAGGGCAATTCGGCATAGTGTAAGAGTAGCATAAGTGAGCTCTTCAATTATCTATTACCTTTCTTGTAAAAAAAAGAAAAACACCCTACCACCGATCCCTCCCTCCCCACCCCCCACCTTTCCCATCTCCAGCCCTCTGCTCACCAATCCACTTATATGTGTATGTCAGAGCACTTGTTTTGGTAAGTTAAGTCAAGTTCCTCAGTAAGTCATTACCCCCTGATCATATCTCCTCCCCCTTCCCCACCTCTCATTCACTCAAGTAGCATACACCTCCTCCATCTCACCTGTCCCTCCACCCCCACTCCCACCCCCCTAAACACACACACTTACACGTTTTGCGTCGTCGCAATTAGTTCCGAAAGTTAATTACTCTTTATTTTCTCACACGAACTTCGCAAATCGCCGACAGGGGCGGAAGAATGCAGAGGTGCACTTCTAAATATGTTGAATGAATTTCCTCGCAGACAATACAAGCCGCAAAGTTTTGGTGCCAAAACAAGACAAGACAGGAAGAATCTTGAACAAGACGAATCTATGTCTTGCAGGAATTCTCCGGTACACTTTTGAAATGTTGGCAAGTATTCGAAGCGTGCAGCCCCTCATTGTTTATCTTATTAGGTCGAGCGCACACTCATCGAGTCTGTCTGTTTCTCTTGAATTATGTGTCTATCTGGTGTTGTCTAGGTCTGTCTGTCTGTCTGTCTGTCTGTCTGTCTGTCCTTCTGTCTCAGTTTGACTGTGTGTTTGTGTGTCTGTGTTTGTGTGTGCGCGCGCGCGCATGTTTGTCTGTGTGTTTAATCTGCCCTAGTCTGTCCAAAGTGGTTAGAATTAAGCTTCTACCCTCTTTGGTCTGTCTGTATATGTGTCTGTTTCACTCCGTCCGTCTGCATGTCTCTGCCTGTCTGTTTGTCAGTCTGTCTGCTTGTCTTTCAATGCATCTTCACACGATCGGTCAACTTCTTTACGACGCCTCACCACCATCCCCTGCCCCCTATAACCCTCTACCCCCCCCCCCCCCCTCTTCAAAGTCCCTTTACTTCAGTCAATCATTACAAGATAAGCATTCCCACAGAGTGTGTCCGCAGTGGATACTCAACCATCATGGCCAAACAACTCTAAATTTAATTATTTTGACTATTGCTTTTTCACCCTCTTCACATTTGTTTTGCATCTTATATGAAGGGTCAAAGGAAACTCATGGAATCCAGTACACACGTTGCTGCACACACAGATAACAAGAAGACTCTTTGATTCCTTTCTATCGTCACTGGCATCCCGAGGAGAAGTTCTTCCAAACACCACTTGGTGTTATCGTGAAGGTTTATGGAGTCAAGATACTGCACTGGGTTAGGACTTATAAACCCTGGGCTTATGGAAGCAGATATTTATCTTTGATAAATATCAAAAAGCAGAAGAAGGAGAAGAGAGAGGAGGAGGAGGATGAGGAGGAGGAGGAGGAAGAGGAGAAGGAGTAAGAAGCAAAATAAGATCAACGTTGTCAAAATACCACAATGGACGTAGCCAGATAAGACAGCATTCATCTATGAACAAACAAAAAAAGAGAAAGGAGAGATGTGGAACGTAGAAGTGTACAGATTCAAGATGCTTCACCGGGTTAGGACTTTTTGTTTGGGGAATAGTGACGTTTTCATCTTTCGCCGTGGTGATATTTCGATTCTCGGCCTCGTTGATCTAGTATAAACTCTACACTGAACAAAAAACCACCCTTCGATAGTACTGATGAGCGACCTTGTGTACCTTACATTCATGGGGCCAAATTTGTCCAACCAATTTGTTTTATTTAACTTAGAAATTTGATTCATCCTAAAAATTTTCCCTTCTTACTCAAGGGACGTAACCACTCGGTACACGTTTTCGAATAAATCGATTTTGGGGGTGAAATCTATTACATTTCACCACCAATTTTCTTCACATGCAAGAAACTGACATGCTTTTCGTCCATAAATAATTTCACTTCTTAATTTTACCAGGAAACAACATTTCAGTCTTGAGTATATATATCGAGGGGGAAATATGTACACAGGCGAATGATGAAATCGTGACACCCGCTCCCAGGCTCCTCCCCACCCCCCTCCTTAAAACAACCCCGAGGATGCAGTGTACGGAGTCTAGAAAGAGCACTGGGTTAAAACTAAAAGAACAATTCAAAGCATCTTCCATTTTCGATAAATATCAAAGCACAACAACAAAGAAGAAGAAGTCGAACAAGGCGAAGGAGGAAGTCTATCTGTTGTTGTTGTTTTTATTGATCTCGAGAACACAGGGGGGTCATGCGAGGCCGACGAAGCTATTTGCGAAGGAGGGCAAGGAAACGAAGAAGACGATTCAAATCTCTTGATAGCGATTATTATTTTGTTTCCTTCCCACAGTATTCATCGTTTAGGGTTTGCTGCAGCGTCTGTTTGGACTGACAAAGTCCTTACTGTGTGGTAGGCAAGGGAGATAATCAGTCTCGAAAACAAGGGAAGATAACCCGACAGACCTAAAGGAGCTGTGCGGGACACAGATCGGGTAGTAGACGATAAGATGGCGGTGAAGTAGCTCCTCTGGCTGACATTTTGTTGACGTTGACGGTGACTGTAAAAAAAACCTGACACAGCAAAGTTGTGTATACTTTTGACTTTTAATCACCAGGATGCGTTGCTTTCTCTCTCTCTGTCTGTCTCTGTCTGCGTCTATATGTCTATCTGCACACATTCTCACACAAGAGTATAACGAATTAAAGGATAGACTTGAGAATTGTGTTTTTGTGACGGGAAATCAGAATTTATTTTTACTCCTACATTCAGTTTAATTTTTTCTTTCACCAATATATGGAATATAACAAGAACATCAATGTCAAGAACAAGAACACGAACACGAACAAGAACTTGACACGAACAAGAACAACAACAAGAACAACAACAAGAACAATTAACAACAACAACAACAACAACAACAACAACAACAACAACAACAACAACAACATTTTTACACAAGAGTATTCAGTGTCCTTGGATTCTTCTGTAAGGTGTCACGGTGTATTTCTTGATGCACCAGTCTTTGTTCGACTTGTTCTCACGTCGACTTCCTCTAGTAGAGCGCAGCTGCCTATGCCGGATCAGCCTGCTATACATCAAACTCTAAGCGCATTATTCTATAGGCAGAGAAAATCAGACTACGTGCAAAGTCCAAGTAAACATCTGATAATGCAGAAGTACTTCATATTTTAACGAGGGTTTTCATTTTTGGTATGTGTCAAAAGGATTAATTCAACGCAGAAGCCTGTACGTAATTTGTGGTGGAATTACAAGATGGCGTGTAAACACAAAAACCAGGGAGGAACGTTTAACAATGCCTGTATCACAGCGTCATACTGATTAAGAAAAGAATAAACTACAATGCTTCTGGGTGTATGACAAAACCGGATAACGCGACGGACAAGAACTAGCTAGAACCAGGCTGTCCAATATAAAAAAAAATCTGCTTTATTCCCTTACAGTACTGTACATAAGTGTTGCAGGTGTGTGTGTGTGTGTGTGTGTGTGTGTGTGTGTGTGTGTGTGTGCGTGCGTGCGTGCGTGTGTGGGGTAGTGTGTGTGTATGTGTGTGTGTGTGTGTGCGTGCGTGTATGTGTGTGTGTGTGCGTGCGTGCGTGCGCGTGTGCGTGCGTGTGTGCGTGCGTGTGTGCGTGCGTGTGTGCGTGTGTGTGTGTGTGTGTGTGTGCGTTATGTTTTGCACTCTCACGATCTCGGATGTCCCACACAGCGCATGCTATACTCATATCAAACCACATGGCCTTCGCCCATCAGCGCCGTACAACTTCAGATAGTTCACATCAAGAGAACTTGGATCACAGCGTCAGCAACTATAGCTTACTTTAACACGTAGCACGTATAGTTACTGCGCTATTCTGTTTTACTGGTTATTCGCGAGTTTAGTATAACATAAACACGTCAACGAGAAAAGCCCAGAAAGAACTTCTAAGCATCGTAGCTCTAGCTATTCTGCAATGACAAAAACGGCTGTTTGATGAATAACCTTGTCCTTGTCGGTGAAGTTGTGGAAAAGCGGCGCCAAGAGATCCTCTGTGAGGCGTCATGAGAGATGGCGGGAATATGTCATGCTTGATTATTATATACTGAGTTCTATTTGAATAGAGAGAAACTTATATGATTAAGATTGATGCTGAATGATAAATGTTAGAATATGTTTGATGATCAAAACCAAAAACTTGAAGTCAAACCACAAAAAGCAGCACCGATTGGCCACAGACTGAGACTGAACGGCCGGAAATTAACTTAGAGACAAATTTAACCATGCGACTGTGGTTTTAACTGTTCAAACAAGACATGGCATTACGATTTGTAATCTGTTGTATGACTATTTGTATGACTTTTACAGCACATTGTATAGAAAACTTTACAAACATTTCTGTCATTTTGTACTTCTATCAAAACTTCAGGCTTTTGCTCACTTTGATTTTTTTTTTACAAACGGAATCCTCATACAAGTTTGAAACAACAACAATAAAGGTCTTTTCCACATGTACCTGTTTACATACTAGTCTCGAGATACAGTGTGTGTTAGTGTGTGTGTTTGTGTTTGTGTGTGTCCTCCAAAGAACCAACACAGCCATACACAGGCCAAGTCGGCAACCATCACTATCTGCAGCAGCAGCAACCCAGTGACGTGAACCCGAGACAGCAAACCAGAAAGAGGAACCGCGGGGCCTCTAGCTACCTATCAACGCAGGACGATAAGACGCTATCACCTCACTGTCGACAGTACCAGGATCTGTGTCTGACTGATAGCGAGTGCCACGTGCTTTTACTACTGTACCAACTACACAGTCACAGTGCTCTTCTGTTGCGACCGAGCGCACTGAAAGGCTATGTATATGCATTATGGTACTGACAAATGTGTAAGTTCGTACCCGATCTGGTAGTCAAGTCAATAAGAATTCAGTGCTTCCCAATTATGTAAGGCTGGTGTGTTTACCGGCGCTGACAGGACGAAGGTGATACTGTCTCATAAACGTGCAAAGATCGATTGGAAATGAGGGTGAGACACAGAGAGTTTGAGACAAAGAGAGAGATGTATACAGAGTTACAGTGAGACAAAGGCAAACACAGAGAAAGAGAGAAAGAGAGAGAGAGAGAGAGAGAGAGAGAGAGAGAGAGAGAGAGAGAGAGAGAGAGAGAGAGAGAGAGAGAGAGAGAGAGAGAGAGAGAGAGAGAGAGAGAGAGAGAGAGAGAGACACACAACTGAACAATGCTGAATAAAGATCTAATCTGAATCGAATTGGTACGAAAACAGAAAACCTAATAGCAAAGAAAAATACAAGCATACGTCGGGTTAGAAATAAAGGGGTTGGTAGTGGGAAGAGGAAGGGGGGGGTTGTGGGCGTGGAGGCGGGGTATATCAATCTGACTTCTACATCTTTCCGCACTTGATCATAAACGGATACGGCTCCTGACTGCAAATGGCGTTTTAGTTCTCGTTTCTCTGTCAGCTCTCACCACCATCTTTTTTTCACACTTCATGGTTTTTGCCGCACCGCTGCCTTAGTTTTCTCTTTAAAAAAAGGGGGAGGGTACAAAATTGGTGTATCAAACTATGGATGGGGAGGGGGGGCGGCGAGGGAGGGGAGGGGGAGGGGGGGCTGAGAAGAGAGTTGGGAATGAGGGGTAATAACAGAAAAAGAAATAAGTAAATAGCAAGGAGAACAAAAGGAATCATCACAGCTGAAGCCATGATGGTGACGCTGATTTGGACTCTGATCTGGAAACCGGGTTAAAGATCATTGAAACTAGGATGAGGAAGAAGGAAAGCTGGAGAAGGGGGTGGGATGGGAGAGGGGGGGGGGGGGGGTGCTAGAAAGAAAAAACATTAAGGGGAGAGGGGAACAATGGGAATGCTATTTGCAGACAATCCAATGAAACAATAACATCTCAACAAAGCCATATGACTATTTGAATGCTTTGACTCTAGAAACTCTAGAAATAGGTTAAATATCATTGACACCTGAAATAGGAAGAAGGGGACCGTGGGAGGATGGGAGGGGGGGGAGCAAGAACGACTAGAGGTGGAAAGGGGAAGGGCCACGATGGGGTGGTATTATGAACACAAAACGATGGGGTGGTATTATGAACACAAAACGATGGGGTGGTATTATGAACACAAAACGATGGGGTGGTATTATGAACACAAAACGATGGGGTGGTATTATGAACACACAACGATGGGGTGGTATTATGAACACAAAACGATGGGGTGGTATTATGAACACAAAACGATGGGGTGGTATTATGAACACAAAACGATGGGGTGGTATTATGAACACACAACGACGAACAACAGACAACATCATCGCAGCTGAAGCCATGTTGGTTACGCTGATTTTTAAATCTAGTGACTCCACTGCTCTGGAAACCGGTTGAAGTAGTTTCTGAAACTTGCAGTTCTTACAAGAGCGACGACGACAGACATCACCATCTGCAAGAGTCATCAATGGGGTTTCTCGTGACGTCATGCTATTTTCTTTCCCTTCCACATCACTCATGGTTGTTACGTTACGAAAAGGTTTTGTTGTTTTGACTTTAGGCGCTGGTGGATTTTCGTCGGGCTATACTAGTTTTCTGAGAAAAGATCGCGTCTAAGTATAATAGGGATGGGGGTAGGAGGAGAAGAGTGGTGGGGGTGGGGGTGGGGGGTGGGGGTGAGATCAGGGGTAAGGCTGGGATGGACGGGGTGGGGATTGGGGTGGGGAGTAGGGAAGAAAAAAGATAAGAGCTACGGACGGGGATGCTTTATTGAAAATTGGGTTAATTCTTGAGTCTGGTTTGTATCAGGATTAATCTAAACAACGAAGTGACTGTGGTAAGATGAACAAAGTTAAAAAAACAAAGGATTACTGTACTCACCATTACAAAGACGACACAAGACGATTACGAATTTTCGCTTCTGGAAGCTTCATCAGGAAAAGAACACAAAAGACAACAAGTCGCGTAAGGCGAAATTACTACATTTAGTCAAGCTGTGGAACTCACAGAATGAAACTGAACGTAGTCCGCCGCTAGTGCAAAAGGCAGTGAAAGTGACGAGCCTGTTTGGCGCGGCAGCGGTTGCGCTGTGCTACATAGCACGCTTTACTGTACCTCTCTTCGTTTTAACTTTCTGAGCGTGTTTTTAATCCAAACATATCATATCTATATGTTTTTGGAATCAGGAACCGACAAGGAATAAGATGAAATAGTTTTTAAAACGATTTCGGAAATTTAATTTTGATCATAGTTTTTATATTTTTAATTTTCAGAGCTTGTTTTTAATCCAAATATAACATATGTATATGTTTTTGGAATCCGAAAATGACGAAGAATAAGATGAAATTGTTTTTGGATCGTTTAATAAAAAAATAATTTTAATTACAAGTTTCCGATTTTTAATGACCAAACTCAGTTTTTAAGCCACCAAGCTGAAATGCAATACCAAACCCCGGCCTTCGTCGAAGATTGCTTTGCCAAAATTTCAATCAATTTAATGGAAAAATGAGGGTGTGACAGTGCCGCCTCAACTTTTACAAAAAGCCGGATATGACGTCATCAAAGGTATTTATCGAAAAAATGAAAAAAAACTTCCGGGGATATCATACCCAGAAACTCTCATGTCAAATTTCATAAAGATCGGCCCAGTAGTTTAGTCGCTCTACACACACACACAGACAGACAGACAGACAGACAGACAGACAGACAGACAGACACACACACACACACACACACACACATACACCACGACCCTCGTCTCGATTCCCCCCTCTATGTTAAAACATTTAGTCAAAACTTGACTAAATTTAATAAGAGCTACGGACGGGGATGCTTTATTGAAAATTGGGTTAATTCTTGAGTCTGGTTTGTATCAGGATTAATCATTATGTGTGTGAGCCATGTACTGAAAAAGGCTCAGCAAGCTATTCCTGGAAATACGGTCATTGTTGCCTCCATGTATATATATATATGTGAACAGCTCAGATCATGGGTCACTGAAGTGTTGCACAGACGGTCAAAAATAAAGTGCAAGAGAATGCACTCTAAGTGATATAGTACTGTTGCTTAGAGTCTGTAGGATGCAAAACGGCGAAAAACGCAAAAAGAAACAAGCGTTCCAGACTTTGACAGTCTTTCTGTGTTGGTTACCGCAAATTCTTCTGCTCATACAGGTATAACAAACAAGTTAAGGATATGTCTTCAGTGCTATTGATCAGATGTTTAACAGCCGTGTTTGGGTCACAGACTTATGTGTATTCAAAGATATGCATTTCTTCTTCTCAAAACCGCTGTTCCTGAATTTGAGCAATATTGTACTATGACGTCACAGGTCCTTGACCACGCCTACCCTCAAAATAGCGTTTTTGATGGTAAGACTCACTTTCAACCGTGGAAACGGTGACTTAAACTGAACAAAATTTCATATTTTTTACCCCAGAGAGTTTGTTTGGTATCTGAACTTACAGGGCATACCCATTCCGTGTAAATCCACCGGGCAGTCAGGCTGATTTAGCGTGTAAAAGAGAGTGACCACCATATTGGATCGTGGTTCTGGATGTTTTTGCCGGGTAGCTGCAGTTGATGTGCAATAAATGTAACACCTTAGGTAGCAGGCTCCCCACATTTTACAGAACAATGACAGAAACCCTCATCTGTATTCGTTTCAGTACTAAGAGCAAAACGAAACAGAAACTGTAACGGTTTTCCGTTAATATTTTGTTATATCAAATCTTATCTTATGTACGCGCATAACGTAGACACCAAGACATTCCAATGCATCCACACACATTGAGGCAACACTGTTTCAACATATTTTATGATAATGCATTCAAGTTGGCCGCATATTTTATTGGAATGAACTGACTAGCAGGGGGGAAATTCGGCCTGAATACGGCTGGAAACACAGAATCAGTCTATGTTTCTCGCAATACCTTTACACTCAGTTGACAAAAAAGGAACATAACTAATTCTAACAACCAATACAGCTACGACATTTAACTTTCCAGCAAAATAAGTAACATTACGTAAAAATCGATATTTATTTAATAGGTTAGAAAAATAACGGTTCTAGCGAAGGCACTGAAACTTCTTCGGTGCAGAAAATAACAAAACTCTCCAAACTGAGATAATCGGCAAACGTATTTATCATACACATAAAAAGTAGAACTCGAGACAAACATTCTGATATGCATTACATGGGGAAACATTATACAGTGACTTAGCATGAAACGAAAAACTCTACCAACTGAGCTACCGGGCCCCCATCTGGGAATAGCGCGCGTCCTTTTAAACAATTAACCAATCAGGGTCCAGCATCTAAGACACACTTCCAAGTTTACAATAAACACAGCGATCCTGAAGGCAGAAACAATGGGTCAGGGGGAGATAATTAGATGAGGACTGAAAGAGAAAAACAATTAAATGACCGGACATAACATAACTCTATGAGTGTTGGCAGTTCACCCTGTCACAGTTAGAAAGTATGGGTCGTACAAGACCCACATCTTCTGGACTTTGTAGGGCAAAGCGTGATTCGGTGCAGGTCAATCAAAACAAGAAGGGCAAAGCCCATACGACTCACATGCTTGACCTTGACCTTTACATGACCTTGACCTTCAGGGTCAAGGTCAAATAACTAAACCTAGCAATGACATCATACACTAAGAACTGCTTTACACATTTTTCCTACCAAAATACATGTGACCCAAGGTCAAGGTCATCCAAGGTCATGCAACACAAAGCTGTTAATTCAAGACATAGGAAGTACAATGGTGCTTATTGGCTCTTTCTACCATGCGATATGGTCACTTTTAGTGGTTCACTACCTTATTTTGGTCACATTTCATAAGGGTCAAAGTGACCTTGACCTTGATCATATGTGACCAAATGTGTCTCATGATGAAAGCATAACATGTGCCCCACATAATTTTTAAGTTTGAAACAGTTATCTTCCATAGTTCAGGGTCAAGGTCACTTCAAAATATGTATACAATCCAACTTTGAAGAGCTCCTGTGACCTTGACCTTGAAGCAAGGTAAACCAAACTGGTATCAAAAGATGGGGCTTACTTTGCCCTATATATCATATATAGGTGAGGTATTCAATCTCAAAAACTTCAGAGAAAATGGGAAAAATGGGAAAAATAGCTGTTTTTTAGACAACATTTATGGCCCCTGCAACCTTCACCTTGAAGCAAGGTCAAGATGCTATGTATGTTTTTTGGGGCCTTGTCATCATACACCATCTTGCCAAATTTGGTACTGATAGACTGAATAGTGTCCAAGAAATATCCAACGTTAAAGTTTTCCGGACGGACGGACGGACGGACGTCCGGACGGACGGACGGACGGACGGACGACTCGGGTGAGTACATAGACTCACTTTTGCTTCGCATGTGAGTCAAAAATGTTTGCCCTTTGAATCTATTCTGCTAATACTGTAGACATTTTCTTGACAATTTCCTCATGGAACACGAAGGTTTTGCCATCCAATCCCAAGAAAACGTAGCGGCTCCTCACACGCTTCATCAACCGGACCTGAACACCTTCCTCTTCCAGCTTGTCGATCTGGAACAAATACAATAAGTACCGACTCATACCTAAATCCGTTGCAGAGTATTATATTTATTTACTACCATGGAAGTTGATGTTAACCTGTGATTTGTAAAACTGTAAAAACATTTTACAAATTACGTCGAACCTAAAACCACAAAGTAATACATACCTTTTCATTTTATTAGTATTAATATTTGCTGTCCAGATCCCAGTCAACCAGGCCAAAAATCCACATGAAAATGGAAGTGTTTGAGTAAATCTGCACATGTTATTATTTTCTATAATTCGATTTCGAAGCGTGATAAGCGCAGATTTGTTTGTCTGTCGGTGTGTCCGTCACAAACATGTGCACGGGAGTTCTCAAAAACATTCTCAACATCGTAATTACCGCCCTGGACTTTCGAGATGACAAGAAAATATCGGGCGCATTTACGTCATTTGTAAAAAAAAAATGTTTTACATATCTCGAGGTGTGCCACGTGATTTGTAAAACAGTGGTTACAAATCACGCGGCGCGCCCCGCGATTTCATCATTTGTAAAATGTTTTACATTTCTACAAATCACGGGTCAACAGTTGAGATCAAATACATGACGTAAAAAGCTCTGTCAACGCACAAGTATGATTTGACAAAAATGTCATCTTTGTGTACACACGGTTTAACAACATTATAAGATGTTGGCGTGTGAAAGCAACTTTCTGTGTTTTGAGTTCATAAAATGTTGGGATAAGTATGCCAGGTTGCACAGTTCTGTAGGTTCCTCTCAGTATTCCACCCCCTTGGTTTTCAGTTGTAAATATCTAAGCTTAGTGATTGAATGTGGAAGCTACGTTTGGTCAAAGCTCACATAAGATTTACATCGTGCAAGCAAGGTACGTTGGGTCAAAGGTCACAGAAGATGTGCGTCGTGCAGCGAAGGAAAGAATCGCGATCTTGTTTCCGACTCAGTGCCTCTTTGTTTTTCATTAGACCTGTCATTCTGCTTGCTCGGCTTTGTTAGATGTTTGCATATCTCGTTGCTCTGTTCTTTGCTTTTATTATTATTTCTTATTTGCGCTTCGTTTAGTGATACAGCGTCTTGTGCACGGGTCAAAATGTGTGTGTCAGGGATCAATTGGTTTGACTTGAACTTGACGTTCCTGTTTCTCTGAACGTCTGTGTATCGAAACACGGATACACGCACTCCATGACCTTGTACGAAGACAAAGCGTATCACTAGGTTTCATTTGTTTGTGATGAATTTATGACCTTTCATGAAGTAGTTTTGTTTTTTGTTTACTTGTGCCAGTTTGCCAGTTCGTTTTTTTGGAACTTTGCAAAGTAGTGTCGTCTGTCTAGGTCTGGTGAAACGCCAATGAAAATAGCCGAAGAATCCCCGAGCGTTTCTATTGGGTTTGCTTTTGATTATCCATGTATAGCCCGCTTCCTGCAACTATGGTAACCAGGGATTTATTGCATCGGGAACATGAGACTTATTTCCCAGGTGTTTGTGAATGAAAACTCGTGAAAAAGATGACAGTATCAGTTATTGCGTGCTACACTAAGTAATATGCTATTACAGTACTAGCTATCAATAAATTGAAAAAAGTGATTGCAAAATTATTACACCGTGTAGTGTTGTGCTATGCATTAATGCGCTCAATCAAAACTTACTACTGCAACACAATGCTTTCCCTTGGCTGCAATCCCATTGACAGTCAACAGGTAGGCTCACACGTAGTCCCCAATCTTGAGTTCCCTGTTAAAAAGAAAATCTGTGTCAGAGTGTGTGAACTGGCTTTAGTATTTTATTCAAATTTTGAATTCCTCATTCTTTTGTTGAAAAAAGTATTCTTGGTGCATGTGAATGAGAGTGATCAATATAGATTCTGTACATACGATTTTAAAATAATTATAGTGAAACCAGTGTGTGCAATTGCAACCAGTTTTAGTCTTATGAAATATTTACATTATTACAATTCATGTTAAAGTCTTTAGGTCTACCTCTTTGCTGGATGGTCTGGCAGCTGTTGAGGCGTCGATGGCTGATCTGGCAGGTGAACGCGCGTAGATGGCTTATCTGGCAGGTGTGCGGGCGTAGCTGGCTGATGTGGCAGGTGTACGGGCGTAGCTGGCTGATCTGGCTGGTGTCTGGGCGTTGTTGGCTGATCTGGCAGGTGTACGGGCGTCGCTGGTTGATCTGGCAGGTGTCCGGGCGTAGCTGGCTGATGTGGCAGGTGTCCGGGCTGATGTGGCAGGTGTACGGGCGTCGCTGGTTGATCTGGCAGGTGTCCGGGCGTAGCTGGCTGATTTGGCAGGTGTCCGGGCGTAGCTGGCTGATCTGGCAGGTGTACGGGCGCAGCTGGCTGCTGTGGTAGCTGCACAGGCGAAGCGTGTCCGGGGGCCGTTGGCTGGTCTGCCCGTGCTTGTCTCCGTCTTGGAGGTGCAAGTCGCGACACGTTCCAGTCTCCAGCAATTTCAGCATTTTCACAGTCAGCATCTTCTTGGCAGCCCTGACAAAAACAAGAGCGCTCTCGTGTTGCAACCACGAAAGGTTGGATTCTCTTCACGCAGTGAAGTCTCTGGGTGTTCTTCAGTGGCTTTGTCCCTGTCCGCTCTGGCCTGTGCCTGTTCACATCTTCTGCAGGCACATACACAAACCGACGTTTGATGTGGCTGTGCTCATCCGTTCCTGCACGCGGAAGACAATTCATGTGTTGACATCATGACAAATAAACGCAACAGCTTTTAAGCTTAAGAAAAACACCAAAAAGTTAACTATCAGACCCCATTACTTTGACGGCCACGAATTCGGGAATCACAGAACATTACAAATCACGTATTTCCAAGTGCTGAAACGTATTTAATAGAATTCAGTTCCAACCAATGACTTTGGATACAATAGAAGAAACATTTCTTACCTTTGGATTTGTTCCAGCTTCATTAGGACAGCGAAAAAGTCCAAAACAAGAACATCACTGACGAAATCTCACGCCCATAACAGGTTTGATAAGTTTGACGGAACGAACTATGAGGTCACGCTCTCAATTACGTCATATTTTCACACAATATTTGGTGCATCAAAAGTCTATGGGCGCTAATTATGATACAGACAGCAATTTTTCAATACAATTTTCGTCTACTACAGCGTTTGAACACAATCTTCCGCCCATAACGATGTGACACGAAACTCATTTGACTTAACGAGAGTCGTGTTCTGCCGACACTATAATGTTTTTCTTTTTCAAAACACATTATTATGGTAAAGCTTTTCTATTTCTATGCTAAAAATGACTTTTCTTTGTTGTTAATGATATTTTGCAAGAATGCGACCTGCCTCAAGTTTGCCCATAACGTGTGACACCAAAGTTATTAGCGGAAGACAAATCTTCCGAGTGCAATGACATCTTAAAAGTCAGTTTACTGCAGCATTTTATCCCTCAGGCACATAAAAGAACAATAAGACTGTAGTATGCAGGCCTCCATTGCTTTCTTCTGTCATTGATGAAAGTACTGGCCTGGGTTTAAAAAGTGTACTGTCGCTGTGCAACAAATCAGTCGCCATTTTCTGCCGTGTTTTGTGAATAAAATGTGTTTAAAATCCACACACACAAAACAATGTTGTTGGTTCCTTTCATTTCGTTTTTGTTCATTTCAAACTAAGCAGTGTGGTATGCTTTGTTTCCTTTTAATTCAAACGGATGGCTTTAAAATGAGCATTTTAATCTGGTGGTGTCAATTTCACCCATGATCTGAGCCGTTCACATATATACGACTTGTGTGTGTCTGTGTGTGTGTCTGTGTATCTGTGTATTTGTGTATTCGCCATGCACGGCCAAAGTTCTCGATGGATCTGCTTCAAATCTGGTGGGCATATTCAGGTACACCCGGTACAGGACACAACCTGGTCGATATTTCAACACGTGCTCTCAGCGCGCAGCGCTGAACCGATTTTGGTTCCACCTCAGCTATTTTGGCTCCACCTCAGCTACCCGGGCCCCCATACCGACACACCAAAGCCAAAGTTCTCGGTGGATCTTTTTCAAATTTGGACACCGTATTCAGCTACACCCCGGACACAATATCATCGATGAGATATTTCAACACGTGCTCTCAGCGCGCAGCGCTAAACCGAATTTGGTTTTTGTGTTCATTTCACCATTATAAGTAACTCTTCCTTATCTTCTCATCTTCTCCATGTTTTCAGCGTTTACCTCCCTTCCTTCGTATGGTGCACTTTTGTATGAAGGGGGCATCTTCGGATATTCCCCGTTCTGTTACTATTTTTAGAAGGTCACCGCAGTGTCCAGAACGTAAATTGGACCCGTAAATTATCCTCACTGTAAAAGTGCAAAGGTCGAATCAATTTATAGCCACGCGAAAAATACACTGTCATCTATCTCTCTATAGATACGGCTTCTCTGTGTTTGTGTGTGTGTGTGTGAGTGTGTGTGTCTCTCTATGTGAGGAACACCTGTGCATTGTTCAGTTCTGTTTGTGATGTGGTCTGGCGGCTTTTGTGTAATTTTATGTACTGGCCTTCTTTGAGAAGCCATAACAGTTCAAAAGGGCTTAGAGATAAGCTCTAACTTGCTCAGTCCTGTTTGAGTGGAGTTCGCCTCCAAAGGTGTTTAACACAGTTACATTCGTCAACAAGGATGGGACTCGATATGGTCAGGAATGGCATTATGGCCACTGAATCATTTTCGTGCTGTTCCCATTCCACGAATCTGGGAGGGACCTAAGCTTGGCGGGTCCATTGTTCGGACCCGGCGAAGCCGGCGTACGGCTCTAAGTACGTCTTCCCGGCGAAGCCGGCTACCCGGCGAAGCGGGTATTCATTCTAGTATATATATATACACCGAATGGATCTAACATAATGTATTTACAACGAAGTGTGACTATAATATGCTGGAAAAAGTGTTTCGTGTGTTGTAAGACAAAAGTGTGTGTGTCACAAACACAGACAGACAGACAGGCAGACAGACAAACAGACAGACGGACAGACAGGAAACAATACAAACAGACACGCAGACAGAAACACACGCAGCCGGACACACAGACACACAAGCGCGTGGCTCGCACAAACATGTGCAGAAAACCAAGTAGACAGAATCGAAGGTAGTAAAGATTCTCGCCTTATGTCCCCTACCTCAATCTCAGTTTGTCTGTCTGTCTCTCTTTAACTCCCCCTCTTCCTGTCTATCGTTATCTCTTCCCCCCCCCCCCCCCCCGCCTCGTTTCTCTCTTCCTTATTTCCCTCTCTCTCCGTCCCTTTTGCTTTCTGTCTCAATTTCTCTCCCACCTCTCTCTCTCTATAGCTCTCTCTCTAACACTCTCTCCCTCTCGCCCTTACTATCTCTCTCTTTCTCTCTTTCTAACTTTCTACCCGTATCTCTCCCCCCCCCCTCCCCTTCTACCTTTTCACTCTCTCTCTCTCTCCCTCCCTCTAGCTTTCTGCCTGCAGGTTTCTCCCACTTCCACTCTCTAAGTCTCTCACTCGATCCTCCTTTCTCTCCCTTCCTCTCACGCGCTCTCTCACTCCCCACTCTCTTTCTTTCTTTATTTGGTGTTTAACGTCGTTTTCAACCACGAAGGTTATATCGCGACGGGGAAAGGGGGGGAGATGGGATAGAGCCACTTGTTAATTGTTTCTTGTTCACAAAAGCACTAATCAAAAAATTGCTCCAGGGGCTTGCAACGTAGTACAATATCATTACCTTGCTGGGAGAATGCAAGTTTCCAGTACAAAGGACTTAACATTTCTTACATACTGCTTGACTAAAATCTTTACAAACATTGACTACATTCTATACAAGAAACACTTAACATTAACAAGGGTAAAAGAATCCGTTAGTCGCCTCTTACGACATGCTGGGGAGCATCGGGTAAATTCTTCCCCCTAACCCGCGGGGGGTTCCCCACTCTCTCTCTTTCTCTCTCCCTCCTCTTTACACCCCCTCTCGTTATTCGTACCTATCAGACGTCAATGCATTGTTCAGAAATTATCCATTCGCGTCCATCAAAATCAGCGCCTGACATTTTCCAGCTTCCTCCTCCATTACCTTGTTCAACTTTCAGCATCGATCCAACTCTTCTCTCTTTTTGTTTTATTCTATTTTCTATCTATTTTGTGCTTGTTTCTTTGGCTTTGTTTCACGCAGGTAACTTTTCATTGTTGTTCAAATGAAAACCGTAAGAGAACAATGTCCGCCCTAGCGGGTTCGTTGTCTCAGACAGACAGGAGCGGTTGCTGTTTATTTCCGATCAGGAGGTTGAATATTGCATGAAAATCAGACGTCATCAGTGACGCGTGTCGCGAAAAATGCGCAGAGAGCTGCAGTCATGCATGCATCACTGGGCTTTACAAAGCGGTAGAGCTCAGGGGCATGCACTGATGGACACACACTTGTGTGAAAACGCTGCAGAAAGCAGAGTTGCACAGAGTTGCTGACACTTGAATTTAAAGACAGCTATGCTTCACACGTTTACGATCACGTTAACCACCACATATCTACCCAGGCTGTCAGGTGGAATAGGAACACCCTTTCACCTAGACCAATAAGATAAAAACAAAAAATAATCATAATAAAGTGGTTGAATTTAAAGACACTGACCTTCACGTGAACACGATCACGTTTACCGCCACAGATCTACCGTGGCTTTCATGTGGAATAAAAGCACCCTTTCACATGGACCAATAACAAAAAAACAAAAATAATACTAAATAATAACTACGTGGTTGAATTTAAAGACACTGACCTTCACACGTATACGATCACGTCCACGACCACAGATCTACCCAGGCTGACACGTGGACTAAGAGCACCCTTTCATCTGGACCGATACTAAATGTCAAAAGTCAAAAGCTCTGCATTCTGTATAGAGTGACACGTTTTGGCTGAATTAATTTAGCAGATTGACATTACGACATTGACATTAATGACACTTACATTAATGCCATCGACATTGATGACACTTACGACATTTATTAAAAAAAACATAATCAGGCTCCCATGTGGAATAAGAGCACCCTTTTACCTAGACCAATACCACACAAAAATCGATAACGTGGTTGAATTTAAAGGCATTCTGCATTCACACGAACACGATCACGTTCACCATCACAGATTTACCCAGACTGTCACGTGGAGTAAGAGCATCTGTTAACCCGTGATTTGTAAAAATCTAAAAACATTTTACAAATTACGTCGAACCTAAAACCGCGATTTGTATAATGTTAAAAAAAAATCGCATTCCACAAAAGTAATACATGGCTTTTATTATTATTAATATTTTTTGTTTAGAGCCCAGTCAACCACCAAGGAATCCAAGGCCATAAATTCATATGAAAATGAAAGTGTGTGAGTAAATCTGCACATGTTATTTTTTTATATTTCGATTTCGAAGCATGATAAGCGCTGCTTTGTCTGTTTGTCGGTGTGTCCGTCACAAACATGTGCACGCGATTTCTCAAAAGGTCGTAATTACCGCCAAGCTAATGGATCCCTGGACTTTCGAGATGACAAGAAAATATCGGGCGCATTTACGTGATTTGTAAAACATTTTACAAATCGCAGGGCGCGCCCCGTGATTTGTAATTTTTTTTTAAACATTTTTACAAATCACGGGGTTACAACATTCTTTCACCTGGGTCAATACCAACAAATCGATAGCGTAGCGGAATTCTGTACAAAAGTAAAATGTTTCGGTTGAATTAGTTCAGCTGATTGACATGGTCTGAAAACTTAGTGCCAATGCGCGCAGCGAGCTTCTTGAAGTAGACTTCGCGAAGTCGACTGCGCCCAATTAATGACAGGCTTTGCAGAATTAATTCTAACAAGTCTCAGAGAGAGACAGAGAGAGAAACAGAGAAAGACAGAGACATACAGAAAGAGATAGACAGAGAGAACAAGACAGACAGGGAGAGAAACCCACACCAAACAAACAAACAAACCAACAAACAAACAACAAACAAACAAACAAACAAACAAACAAATAAACAAACAAACCGCCCACATATGAATAAACAATTCCGCCTCATATTATGTTGGTTGCATGATACCATAAAACCAGCAAATGAAGCCATTGAATCGTTTTCTGACTACTACATCATTTCTACAGGAAGAAGCGCGCATAAAATAATATCGTTCAAGGCTTCGCTTTGTCCTTGTCCTAGCTGCGATCAAAAGACAACGGTTTCCTGTTTGGCAAAAAATGAAGGGAGAACGACACGAAACGGATCACAGTGACTGAATCGGGATTCTGGCTTTGCATGATTATGCCACCGAACAGGATGTGCTTTATGTAAAAACCCAGATATATATACTTGAATGAAAGTACCTGTAACGTACGTGAGAACCTTCCAGTCAAAGTAGAAAAGGGCACATCTTGCTGCTCACAGCTCTGTTGACTTGGTCCAAGCCAATAAAGGACACACAAAATGTAAGGATAAACAAAAGGACTCACAGTAAAGGACACCTCTCAATAAAGGACACATCCCACTAAAGCAAACTCCCACAAAAGGACACCGCTCAATAAAGGACACCGCGCATAAAAGGGCACCCCAATAAAGGACACCTCTCAATCAAGGACACCGCATTCAAAAGGATAATCTCAATAAAGGACTCCTCTCAAAAAAGGGTACTCTTAACAACGGACACCTCTCAATAAAGGACACATCTAAATAAAGGAAACATGCAATAAATTGTACTCCCAGTAAAGGACTTCACGCAAAAAAGGACACCTCACAATTAAGGACACGTTTTAATAAAGGATACATACAAGACAGGACAATCCCATGCCCAGTAAATGACACCTCAACAAAGGACACCTCGCAATAAAGAACACCTCACAATAAAAAAACACATCTTGTTTTCTTTAGCTCTGGTTGACTTGCACAAAGCCTTACCTGCCATAACCGGACATCTGCAATGTAATGACTGGTGTACCTTCGTCAAAAGTGATCTGTGAAAGCATTTAACCTAATACAAGAGACATCCAGTTTACCAGGACGTACGAGTCCTATTTTATATCAATGGAAATGCGACATCGGCGTTTCGCGAGACATATAAAATACAAACGCCCACAAATATGCATATAAAGATTAAACTCATATAGGAGCATTCAAATTAACGAGGACGTGTGAGTCCTAATTTTATCAATGGAAAAAAAGGTTGAATGACAAATACGGCTTCGGCGACTCACAATGCAAGTGAAGAATAAGTTGAAACACCCACGAATATACTTCTGATAATTAAAATCACACATGAGTCTTCAAATTCACGTGCGAGTCCAACACAAGAAGATTAAGAAAGTGGACATGCTTGTTGGCCCTTTTTATGACGCATTAAAAGTATGACATCGCCACCCACCACGCAGCATACACCATCAACGACAGAGTCAACCATGACAACCAGGTGGTCTTCCTGACTGACGCTCTGTCAGTACTACAAGCAATGACCAGTAGCAAACTGCCTCAGCTGGAACACGCTCTACACAACATCAAGAGCCTGAGGACAGTACTGCAATGGATCCCCTACCACTGTGGTGTACAAGGAAACGAAGAGGCGGACAGGATGGCAAAGCTGGATGCAGAAGATGAGCAAGAGAACAACCCTGTGAGCCTGACAGAGATGAAGACCATCATTAAGTCTCTGCACAGGACGCCCCAGCCACAGGACAGCTACCACCTGCTATCCAGACCACAGCAGGTGGTCATCTTCCGCCTGAGAACGGGACACAATAGACTTAACCAGCATCTCCACGGGAAGCTGCATGTTGTGCCCTCCCCCATGTGTTCTTGTGGAGAAGCAGAGCAGGACACGGCCCACATCCTACGAGACTGCAGGAACCACCAGGTGCTGAGAGAGGAAATCTGGCCATTGCCGGAGTCCCTGCACAACAAGCTGTACGGGCCAGTGGCTGCGCTGCAGAGGACCACTAATTATATCTCTAGATCTGGACTTCAAGTGTGATCGGCGATCGAAAAGAAGAAGAAGAAGCCACCCACCACGCGCAGGAGGCACATGGATGTTGACACCCGCAGCCTCACACAGAAACAAAATCACGAAAACGTGCGAATCCTACTTATGTCCATGCAATAAAAGGTCACATGAAAAGTACGACATCAGCAATTAACCAACAACGATTACAAGACAAATATTCTCGTACATTTTAACATCACGAATGTCGAAATAATCATTAACCTGATGCAAGAACATTCAAATCAGCCATGAAAACGTGCGAGTCCTGTTTACAAGTCAATAGGACAAAATATAGAATACAAAGTTTGACATCGGCGAGTCACAAAGCACAGAATATAAAAATAAAAAACACAATCAGGATCCCACAAGAAAATTGAAATTTACGAAGACGTGCAGGTCCTACTTCTGTCGATGGAAATAAAGGGTCGCATGAAAAATATGACATCCGCGACTCATAATGTAAAAGACACATTAATCCGACCACCACGAAGGTTTTTTAAATTAAAAAAATGTGCATCTCAATTTTTATTATTATGTTCTGGTTTTTGTTGTGTCCAAGATCACTGGAGTTAATACGCATACACACTGGGAGGCCTATTTATTTGAAAATCGAGTAAATAACGTTGTCAGACGTTTCCCCTCTTCCTCGAGTCATGCTGTGGGTCTAATTGTAATATTGGGAGGGAGTTTTTTTTCCATTTGGTCAAATGAGAGAGAAGAAAAAGAAAGAAACAAGTCGCGTAAGGCGAAAATACAACATTCAGTCTAGCTGTCGAACTGACAGAATGAAACTGAACGCAATGCAATTTTTCAGCAAGACCGTATACTCGTAGCATCGTCAGTCCACCGCTCATGGCAAAGGCAGTGAAATTGACAAGAAGAGCGGGGTAGTAGTTGCGCTGCGAAGGATAGCACGCTTTTCTGTACCTCTCTTCGTTTTACCTTTCTGAGCGTGTTTTTAATCCAAACATATCATATCTATATGTTTTTGGAATCAGGAACAGACAATGAATAAGATAGAAGTGTTTTTAAATTGATTTCGAAAATTTAATTTTGATCATAATTTTTATATTTTTAATTTTCAGAGCTTGTTTTTAATCCAAATATAACATATTTATATGTTTTTGGAATCAGAAAATGATGAATAATAAGATGAACGTAAATTTGGATCGTTTTATAAAACAATTATTTTTTTTACAATTTTCAGATTATTAATGACCAAAGTCATTAATTAATGTTTAAGCCTCCATGCCGAAATGCAATACCGAAGTCCGGCCTTTGTCGAAGATTGCTTGGCCAAAATTTCAATCAAGTTGATTGAAAAATGAGGGTGTGACAGTGCCGCCTCAACTTTTACAAAAAGCCGGATATGACAAAGGTATTTATCAAAAAAATGAAACAAACATCGGGGGATATCATTCCCAGGAACTCTCATGTCAAATGTCATAAAGATCGGTTCAGTAGTTTGGTCTGAATCGCTCTACACACACACACACGCACAGACAGACAGACACACACACACACGCACACACACACACACACACACACACACACACACACACACACACACACACACACACACACACACACACACACACACACACACCACGACCCTCGTCTCGATTCCCCCTCTATGTTAAAACATTTTGTCAAAACTTGACAAAATGTAAAAACAAGAATACAAAGAGAGGAGGAAAGAGGCATT
>NW_027127880.1:0-33111 GCF_037325665.1 Littorina saxatilis
AATAGGCTCCGCCTAAACCCATGGGTATTTGAAGCTTGGAAGTGGCAGGTGCTTGTTTGGTCAGCGGTACGATTGCCGGATTAAGGCGCTGGACAGTGTGTGTGCTTAGCCCGCAGCTTGCCCCGCAGGGCCTCCTGTATTATCAACATGCAGCAAATACCGCTACATAGCCTGTGTATGCATTGCAGCCTACACGGCACCGGACCTAGATCAACTCGATGGGACAGGGGTAGGGTTTGAGGAGGGCGCGACCACAGCTGAAAGTCAACTGATAGCCAGGATCGCGTTAAACCGGAAGTGTGCGGTATTTGTTTGTCTGTTTTTCCATTTAGTCAAGTTTTGACTAAATGTTTTAACGTAGAGGGGGGAATCGAGACGAGGGTGTGGTTTGTGTGTGTGTGTGTGTGTGTGTGTGTGTGTGTGTGTGTATGTGTGTGTGTGTGTTTGCGTGTGTGTGTGGGTGTGTGTGCGTGCGTGTTTGTGTGTCTGTGTTTGTGTGTGTATGTGTGTGTGTGTGTTTGTTTGCGTGTTTGTGTCTGTGTGTGTGTGTGTGTGTGTGTGTGTGAGTGCGTGTGTGTATGTGTGTGTGTTGTATGTGAGTGTTTGTGTGTGTTGTATGTGAGTATGTGTGTGTGTGTGTGTGTATGTGTGTGTGTGTGTTTGTGCGTGTGCGTGTGTATGTGTGAGTGTGTGTGTGTGTGTGTGTGTGTGTGTGTGTGTGTGTGTGTGTGTGTGTACAGCGATTCAGAGATAACTACCGGGCCGATCTTCATGATGAAACTTTACATGAGAGTTCCTGAGTATGATATTCCTACTCGTTGGTTTTTGTCAGTCTTTGATAAATGTTTATGATGACGTCATATCCGGCTTTTTGTGAGAGTTGAAGCGGCACTGTCACACTCTCATTTTCTAACCAATTTTGTTGAAATTTGGGTCAAGCAGTCTTCGACGAAGGCCGGACTTTGGTATTGCATTTCAGATTGGAAGCTTAAATATTATTTGATGAGTTTGCTAATTAAAGTTGTCATTAAAATCAAAGTTTCGCAAAGAGATTTAAAATTAATTGCATCATATTCTTCTTCAAATTCTAAATTAGAAAATGAATACATACGTATGTCATGTTTACTCTTAAAATGTGATCACAATGAACAAAAATAGGTTAATTAGTGCTATGATTAAAAGTTACGAAATCAATCCAAAAATGATTTCATCTTATCCTTTATGATTACCTGATTCCAAAAACATAATTATCTATATGATGTGTTGTGTTCAAAAGAAGCTCAGAAAGTTAAAAAGAATACAGAAAAGCGCGCTTTCCTGCTTAGCGCAATACGCTACCGCGCTGATCTGGCTTGTCAATTTCATTTCGTTTTGCATGTAAAAAGTGAGCGGTTTCCTTCTCGCGGGAATTGACGAACCTGTCTTCGTCTTGGTGAAAAATGGGAGTGCGTTCAGTTTCATTCTGTGAGTTCGACAACTTGACTAAATGTAGTAATTTCGCCTTACGCGACTTGTTCTAACATCCTCCAGATCAGATGATTGGTCAGAAGTATATTAATTAGAAGTAGTTAACGGCACGTGGTGATACAATCGCCGATGCTACTTAAAATAGAATGGGTAATTCTAGGCAATCGTTCACAGTGAGTGCTCGGTAATTATGCAACCCTTTGATTTACTTGATTTAATACATCACTCAAAAGTCTTCGGAATGAAGAATAATAAATCAAATATAAGTAAGAGTTCAGAAAAAATGAAAAATGTGAAACAAAAATGAAAAATGCTCTTGCTTGGGATGAGATTCAAACCCGCGACCGCCATCAGAACGATAAGCGATCTTGAATGGTGACGTGAATTTATTTTTAGTCACCACACCGAACAATGATTGTTTGTGTGGCAGCGACGTTTATGTTTCACTGTCAGTGGCAACCACACTCTGTCGTCGCCATTATCTGGGCGCACAAAATGTCCGTCTTCCTGGTTTTTGTACAGTGAACAGATGTTTTCAGCCGGCCGTCACTGACACGGATACAAAATACTGTATGTGACTCTGGGGTGTGACACAACGAGAAAGGGACGCGAAGGTACACTGTACACAGAAATACCAGAGCTGTAAATCATACGTGTATTGTATAATTTGTAACAAGGTCTCGTTCACGGCTTTCGTCCGGAATTCACAAACACCACAGAGCAGCGAGTATGTTGAATACACTTCAAAAGCCGGCTAGCTACAGAAAGAGAACGCCATATTTCAATCCGCACTCATTGACTCGACAAAACGCCAAATCTGTAGGGACAGCGTACTTACTATCGTCACTGGCCTTCGAAGACCTCGTAACTTACATTTTCCCGATTTTCGGATTTTTGCATGGTTCCGTCCCTTGATTTTTTTCCTATCATCTGTGAAAAGCTTGTAACTCTATCTATTTCGCAAAGGTCTTTTTCCCCTGATTTTAAAAACCTCGTATTGCGTTGCCGTTGGGTGTTGAGACATTGGCGGGAAAACCTCGTATTGTCTGTTTGAATCCCTGCGAGTCTGTTGAAAATCCTCGTAATTGTTCCTTAAATTCAAAACAAAAAAGTGAAAACCTCGTATCTACACGTTTTGATCTGGTGAAGAGAAATTTGAATTTTTAAAACACTCTTTTGTCATTATCTCAGAACTATGATTTTGAAGATACGAGGTCTTCGAAGGCCAGCGACGCTATATAGGCCTACTGGTGACTCAACAAATCGTCCGTCCCTCAGCAAAGGCTTCAGTTCGTAAGATGTTTCATGTTACATTTCTCCAGTCTTGACATGTATAGTTTGTCACCGCACTGACCTGATGATCAATAGACTCTCCATATCTGTTATCAGGGCCGGACCCAGGGGGGGGGGTTCCAGGGGTTCCGGAACCCCACCCCTGGAAAAAGCATGTACCTTGCTTTGAGTGTGTGTTGGGTTTTTTTTAAATAAATTTTGTGTGTGTCTCTAACAAATTTTATTCAATGTGAAATCCGATGAGAAAAAGGTACCCCCCCCCCCCCCTCAAAACAAGGCCCAGAATGCACCAGATTGCACAGATTTTAACCGTTTTTAGTTCGCGCGCCTGCTTTGCAGGCGCGCGCTTGTGGCTTCGCCACTTCGCTGATTTGCCCCCCCCCCCCCCCCCCCCCCCAAAAAAAAAAGGAGGAACCCCCCCCTTACAACTCATTTGGTCCGGCCCTGGTTATTACTGCAAGCTCCTGTGGTTATTACTTACCTTCATCGGTCGCGAGTCTAGTAACCAAGGAAGGAAACTGACACAAGAGGGTAGGCCGGCTAGCCAACTAATCATAAATGGCGCTGAGTTGGTTTCTCGGAATTCAGGAAGTGGTGTTTGTGCTACGTAAAAAGGGGCCCAAGCCCGCATGTGATGTCACAGTCAGAAATACTATAAAAAAAATAAATTGTTGACCGGGTTTGAGAGTAATAATAATAATAATTGTCAGTAAGTACTGGTGTCACATGACTGATGTGAACCAGTTGATTGGCTAATGGCGATGCGCTAAAACTGTATATATCCTTCTCTCTCCTTCTCTCTCTCACACACAGACACACACACAGACACACACACAGACACACACACAGACACACTTAGAAACGCACACTCTTCTAACTGTAACAATGTCAAATCCAAGTCGACCAGTAAAGAAAAATTCCTATTTATTGCTATTCAATTATGCCAAAAAAAACCAGACAAAGATATAAAAATTAATTCGTTTTCAATGTCTCATGCTAACACAAAACATACTGTCAATCTCATAAGTAAATGCACAAATAACTGTTGAGCCAAAGTTCTTTTGCGTATGACACACACACAAAGTATCATTTTTATATTTAGTCAAGTTTTGACTAAATATTTTAACATCGAGGGGGAATCGAAACGAGGGTATGGTGTATGTGTGTCTGTCTGTCTGTCTCTCTGTCTGTGCGTGTGTGTGTGTGTGTGTGTAGAGCGATTCAGACTAAACTACTGGACCGATCTTTATGAAATTTGACATGAGAGTTCCTGGGTATGAAATCCCCGAACGTTTTTTTCATTTTTTGGATAAATGTCTTTGATGACGTCATATCCGGCTTTTCGTGAAAGTTGAGGCGGCACTGTCACGCCCTCATTTTTCAACCAAATTGGTTGAAATTTTGGTCAAGTAATCTTCGACGAAGACCGGGGTTCGGTATTGCATTTCAGCTTGGTGGCTTAAAAATTAATTAATGACTTTGGTCATTAAAAATCTGAAAATTGTAAAAAAAAATAAAAATTTATAAAACGATCCAAATTTACGTTTATCTTATTCTCCATCATTTGCTGATTCCAAAAACATATAAATATGTTATATTCGGATTAAAAACAAGCTCTGAAAATTAAATATATAAAAATTATTATCAAATTTTTTTTTTCGAAATCAATTCAAAAACACTTTCATCTTATTCCTTGTCGGTTCCTGATTCCAAAAATATATAGATATGATATGTTTGGATTAAAAACACGCTCAGAAAGTTAAAACGAAGAGAGGTACAGAAAAGCGTGCTATCCTTCTTAGCGCAACGAATACCCCGCTCTTCTTGTCAATTCCACGGGCACTGCCTTTGCCACGGGCGGTGGAGTGACGATGCTACGAGTATACGGTCTTGCTGCGTTGCGTTGCGTTCAGTTTCATTCTGTGACTTCGACAGCTACTTGACTAAATATTGTATTTTCGCCTTACGCGACTTGTTACATTTAGTCAAGTTTTGACTAAATGTTTTAACGTAGAGGGGGGAATCGAGACGAGGGTGTGGTGTATGTGTGTGTCTGTGTGTGTGTAGAGCGATTCAGACTAAGCTACTGGACCAATCTTTATGAAATTTTACATGAGAGTTCCTGGGAATGATATCCCCGGACGTTTTTTTTCGATAAATGTCTTTGATGACGTCATATCCGGCTTTTTGTAAAAGTTGAGGCGGCACTGTCACACCCTCATTTTTCAATCAAATTGATTGACATTTTGGCCAAGCAATCTTCGACAAAGGCCGGACTTCGGTATTGCATTTCAGCTTGGTGGCTTAAAAATTAATTTATGACTTTGGTCATTAAAAATCTGAAAATTGTAAAAAAAACATTTTTTTATAAAACGATCCAAATTTACGTTCATCTTATTCTTTATCATGTTCTCATTCCAAAAACATATAAATATGTTATATGTGGATTAAAAAAAATCTCTGAAAATTAAAAATATAAAAATTATGATCAAAATTAAATTTTCGAAATCGATTTAAAAACAATTTCATCTTATTCCTTGTCGGTTCCCGATTCCAAAAACATATAGATCTAATATGTTTGGATTAAAAACACGCTCAGAAAGTTAAAACGAAGAGAGGTACAGTAAAGCGTGCTCGAAGCACAGCGCAACCGCTACCGCGCCAAACAGGCTCGTCACTTTCACTGCCTTTTGCACTAGCGGCGGACTACGTTCAGTTTCATTCTGTGAGTTCCACAGCTTGACTAAATGTAGTAATTTCGCCTTACGCGACTTGTTATCTTGTGCTCTTCCATTCCGAACAGACGTCTACCGGAAATAACTCTCAGGATTTTCAATCGTTGTGGACCAGTCATATTTCTCTCGGCGGCTTTAGTGAGTCAAACAATAACACGTAGTGCGTGTGGGCGTATGTGTGTATGTGCGCGCGCGCGCGCGTGTTTGTGTGTGTGTGTGTGTGTGTGTGTGTGTGTGTATGTGTGTGTGACTTGAGGTAAGGAAAATTTGAGTGCTGCTGGTTCCAGTCAATGTATTTTTAAAAGCTGCCCAGTGTTGTTTTCAAATTGATGTTGTTGATCAGTTTGTATAAATGATGCGTGTATTGATGTTGTTGATCAGTTTGTATAAATGATGCGTGTATTGGTGTATGTGGATGGATTGAATGTTTCTTAACCGCAATGTCACAACAAATTCCCAACCTTGGGCAATTAAAGATTCTGTATTCTGTAGCATAACACAGACACCATCATGGCCTAGTCAGCAAAATGGCACCAGAGTTTGGGGGAGTGGTAAAATCATATACTTTTCAGAGATAAAATACACACACAGACATCCATACTGAGCATGACAAAGACAACGCAACTGTCCAATATTTGCTTTTGAAGGCTTCTTCGGGACCAATGGAGAAAAGTCAAACAACGAAAATAAAAGCAGACCAAAATTAAAAACAGAGGGAAAGATTGAAACAAAACTAACAAAGGAAATTATACTTTTTAATAATGGTTGAGTTTTTGTACTCACTAATATTGACATGACGGTCCTATTCACAACAACAAAGTGTTCAAAATGACGACAAGAAACGACTTGCTGAAAACACTACAAGGCAAGGCATGGGAGGTGTGACAACGTTAATTTTCAAGTGTAACTTGTACTCAGTCCCTTAACCTTCACCGTGCTTCGCGGACGACCCAGAGCCACACAAAATCGTCTTTTGCTCTGAAACTATTCGGAGTTTTTAATTGAGATTTCATGCAATCTCCAATCACCATACGACCATCCTATTGCCCAATTTTTGAAAGATTATCTTTGTGAACAAATAAATAAACGATGATGTAATTTGAACTACACAGTCCGGATGATGTGGGTCGTGAACGACCAATATGGAATTACGTAAGGAAATTTACACTGTTTATCCTTATTCGGATGGCGTGGGTCGTGTACGACCCATACTCTGCAAAGAGGCGGCAAAACGTGTATTCCTATTCGGATGGCGTTGATCGTGTACGACCCATACTTTTTACGTTGAATCCTTCTTTTGAAAGTATGGATCGTACACGACCCACATTATCCGGACTGTGTAGTCCAAAGCGTGATCCGGGGAAGGTTAACTATCGTGGCGTCAAGTTCACCCCCTACTGGCAGATAATTATGCGCTCTAGGCGAGTCAGGGGTATTAAAAAGACTCTTTCGTGAGAGTTCACAACGTTTGCATGGAATTGATACAACCCCTCGAAGTCTTCAAAACAACACGTCCTCGAAGTTGATAAGATCTTTGGCGGGCCAAGGCATGTCAAGGGACATAACTCTCTCCACGCGTCCAGGACGACACCCAATGAGGTGCGACACTTGCAGACGACACAAGTCCTGCAGGGCACGCGGGGTGGCTGCTGCGTGGTCCAGGTACTCCACAATGTCATGGCGACCTTGACCTTGAAGGCGATTCCTGAGGTCAGCATTCTCTTTGCAACGGAAGAGCTGTCTGTTGGAGCAGGCCCCTGCTTTGTGCAGGAGCTTGACAAGCGGCATTTGTCCGTTGGACAGGGCAGTTTTCATTGGACAATCCCAGCACACAGAACACCCGTGTGCTGACGTGCAGGTGCATGTCTTAATGTGTGTTGAAAACCCAAATTCAATGCACAACTTAACCATCTCTTCTCTGTCTCCTGAACTTGATACAGCCTTGTACAGAAGTGATTGTATAGAAACACCTTCTTGTACAATATCGACTTTCGAAATTAAAGCCGTGCATATTTCTGATTGTCCTGCCTGCACAGCAAGCCTGAGTATTTTACACTGAATATTTGTGTCTGGAGAACACTTGTGCAGCTGGTTCTGTACGATATTCCACTGCCCATGAACCGAAGCATGTGTAACGACATAGTCCACCACACCGACTTCCTGGCAGCACTCTATGTCTGTCGTCACGTTGTCCCAGTCTTCTGTAAAAACTGCGATATATATGGCCCAAGTCTGTTGCCCTCTCTGCCTGCACTTTCCTATGAGGTTGCTGTATTCAGCTCCGTCCTGTAAATCACGAACAATGATTCTGGCATCTTCAACTGGCATGAACTGGAGACATGAGGCTGCCGATTCCCAGGCACCTTTTGCGACAGCCAGTACAAAACAGAAACTGATAACCTCAGACTCTACTGAGCTTCCCACTTGGTCAACCACTTCCATAAATCTATCCTCAGAGGCGTGGATGGTGAACAAGACCAAGCAAATGTTTTTATATGATGCGCTCATGCACCATTCAGTCAGTCTTTCAATATTCATGGTAGTGTCTGCATCACTCTCTTCATGTTCCCAGCCAAGTGCATCATATTTGTCGAGGATGCCACAAAATGCATCCAATGCAGGAATAACCAATGGCCAAACGTTTTTCTCCGGCAAAATAGCTCGCAAGCACAACAGAAGCACATCCGAGTAAAACTCACCATCTAGACTTTCACAACTCACGTCAAGGTAGTCGTGGGGAGCCTTCAAAAAATCAGCAATAGCATTCCATTTCCTATGTTTCGCTGCAAACGTCAGTGCAGTTTTGACATCGTCTGGATCATTGTTGGTACGACATAATTCAAAAATAAAATTGCAGTTAAGATATTTCATTGCTGTTTGAATTACCAGCCCACTGTTAATGTCATCAACATCCATTCGTGAGATTGCATCCTTGAATAGTTCGATTTTGTCAGCTATTATTGATTCTTCGACAACAACGTGCAACAGCGAGATTGTATCTTGCCATTGCCAACTCGACCAATATCTGTCGAATTCACACCATTCATTGTAAACACCTGTTAAACAGTCCCAAAAGCCGTATTGCAACCACATCCTCAAGGCAAACAACTTGTCACGTTCAGATACCTTAAAGAACGTGCTCACCTTCAGAGCCAACCGCCACTTGCCAAGTCTAGCAGCCTGCAGAAACGCATAGCGACGGCCCCGACGACACATGGCACGACTTTTGGCCATTTTCCTTACAACTTTCCAAGCACGTTTACGAATGGCGTGCCTGAGAGCAAAACGGCGTTGAATGACACTGACGCGACTGTCTTGAAACATGCTCAATACACAATTCCACAATTCCTGAGAAATGAACATGTAGAAAACCAGGTCTGGGTGATCGTCCACCAATACTGTCTGCAGAATGATAATGTCATGCTCAGAAAACTGTGTTGTGAGTAGAACCTGTTTGAAAACTCTGCGTGCAAACCCAAAGAGGGACAAGAGTCGAAGTATGACGAGAACATTAATGGTGTGTAAAGCCGTTGTGACCAAGTACACCATCTCCTGCTCTTTGGCTCCAATTCCTTTCAGAATCATTAAGTACTCATCCCATCGTTCGTAACTTTTGGCAGTCCCGAGTATCACTTCACGCATTCTCGGTCCAATGTCATGCTCAGTTAGAAGTAATATAAGATCCTGGCATCGGTTTAACCTGAAGGCTTCCAGAACAATGCGCTCTGCGCAGTCCGGTTCACATCCTTGACGAAGAAGTTCTACAGCACAGTCAAAGTGCGCCCATTCCAAGGCCTCCCTGCAGACCAGGCCCTGCTGTGCCGGCGTCAGACCAGTCTTGATCAGTTCCCGCACACACTCCCACTGACACGATCTGATTGCTTCCCGCAGAACAAAGTCTGTGTGGTCATTGTTGCTGCAAAGTTTCACCAAACTTGGAACATACTCCCACCTTTTCTGACTGACGACCTCCTGAAAGACCTTGGTGACCTGTTCCTGCTTCACACCGAGACGGAGAGCTTCCAGCACCAAGCCCCACTGTCCGTGTTCCAAGGCTTTTGTAAGCACCAGGTCACGTAGATCCTGGCTCACACCGAGACGTATTGTGTCAAGCACTAGCTCCCACTGTCCGTGTTCCAAGGCCGTTGTCACCACCACGCCCCGTAGTTCCTGGCTCACACCAAGACGTAGAGCATCCAGCACCAACCCCCACTGGCCGTGTTCCAAGGCTGCTGTCACCACCAGGCCCCGTGGTTCCTGGCCCACCCCCAGTGACAGCAGGAGAGACACCAGGGCCCATTGTCGATGCCGCAGACCTCGCTGGAGGAGAAAGTCTCTCTTCTCATTGCTAACGCCAGCGGCAACGAGTTCGTCAACAGTGTCCCACAGGCAGTATCTGCAAATCAGAGTTCTACTTTGATGAATAGGGATTATTTTCGCCTCAAAGTCGAAACGTCTGGAAAGAGGAAGCAAAAATACATATATAGGGTAGATAAAACTGTGTACAAAGATACTGACCACAGGAGACTCTGAACTGTATCTATATATATGCTTAAGTACACACACACACACACACACACAAACACACACACACACACACACACACACACACACACACACAAAATAAGAATACTTGTTTATCATTGGATTTAACAGTCACGACTTCAGAGTGAATTCCCTTTGTACTGGTCTATGTGCCATTCCTACTGGTCAATGCACTAGCACACAGACCGTAAGATGCAAAGCAGTTTAATTTACAACCCTAGTGTTTTCTGGTGTACATATTTGTCATTTTACAGTAGGTTGAAGTGAATAGAAGGATCACACAGGTAGTGAAAGAGAAAGACAATACTGTGATCAGAACACACAGAGGCACAGAAAAATATGGTGTCTTACCTCGCCGCTTTGTGTACAGCCAGGTGTCAGAACACACAGACAGACAGACACAGGAAAGCATGGTGTCTTACCTTGCCGCTTTGTGCCAGGTGTCAGAACACACAGACAGACAGACACAGGCAAGCATGGTGTCTTACCTTGCCGCTTTGTGCCAGGTGTCAGAACACACAGACAGACAGACACAGGCAAGCATGGTGTCTTACCTTGCCGCTTTGTGCCAGGTGTCAGAACACACAGACAGACACAGGCAAGCATGGTGTCTTACCTTGCCGCTTTGTGCCAGGTGTCAGAACACACAGACAGACAGACACAGGAAAGCATGGTGTCTTACCTTGCCGCTTTGTGCCAGGTGTCAGAACACACAGACAGACACAGGAAAGCATGGTGTCTTACCTTGCCGCTTTGTGTACAGCCAGGTGTCAGAACACACAGACAGACACAGGAAAGCATTGTGTCTTACCTTGCCGCTTTGTGCCAGGTGTCAAAACATACAGACAGACAGACAGACACAGGAAAGCGTGGTGTCTTACCTTGCCGCTTTGTGCCAGGTGTCAGAACACACAGACAGACAGACACAGGAAAGCGTGGTGTCTTACCTTGCCGCTTTGTGCCAGGTGTCAAACCATACAGACAGACACAGGAAAGCGTGGTGTCTTACCTTGCCGCTTTGTGCCAGGTGTCAGAACACACAGACAGACAGACACAGGAAAGCATGGTGTCTTACCTTGCCGCTTTGTGCCAGGTGTCAAACCATACAGACAGACACAGGAAAGCGTGGTGTCTTACCTTGCCGCTTTGTGCCAGGTGTCAGAACACACACACAGACAGACACAGGAAAGCGTGGTGTCTTACCTTGCCGCTTTGTGCCAGGTGTCAGAACACACAGACAGACAGACACAGGAAAGCATGGTGTCTTACCTTGCCGCTTTGTGCCAGGTGTCAGAACACACAGACAGACACAGGAAAGCGTGGTGTCTTACCTTGCGGCTTTGTGTACAGCCAGGTCTCTGCACTGCTGACTGATCCCGAGCTGCACGAGCTGTGCGACGAGCCCCCACTGGCTGTGTGAGACAGCCTGACTGACAGCCACGTCTCTCTGCTCCAGGCTGGACCCCTGCTGCACCAACTGTCTCACTCTATGCCACTGACAGTCTCTCACGGCCGGAAGGAACGTCTCCTGCTGTCCACTCCCGGCCATGGCTCCTCATTCTTGCTCCTTAACTGAGGTCACTGCAAACACGTCACTAACGATTCAAAGTAACTCATAGGGTTTCCAGTGCTCGTTTTCGGTTTGGATAACATTCTGTTCTGACGCCCAACAAATGCTAATTACTTTAACAGCTGTTAGGCAAATTACTTCATATTTGGTATATATCAGCAAGCAAAATTTGGTGAACAGTTCACAGAGTTAAAAGTGTATAGGCCTTAAGCTTATTTGAATCGCTTGTCCAGTATTTAATTTATTTTTTTGTTTTTGTATGAACTCAAATGTTTAGTGTTCTTAGTATGTCTTGCTAAGCTAAGTTCTATTTAATCAGAGTATGTTTGCGTGTGCTTATACTTAGTGATATTGTAAAGCTCATAGTGCTTTTAGTTATGCGCTATAGAAGTCTCCTTAATAATAATAATAATAATAATAATAATAATAATAATAATAATAATATGTTAAATGGTCTGACTATTATACTGTTTCAAAATGTGTCACATTTACTGGAATCGACTCACCATCATACATGTAGATTTGACATTGCGCGCTAGCCATACACTTCCGATTTAAGCCCTCCATATTTTAACCCTTTGGATTTACCTCAAGGACCTACTGTGCAAAAACCAATCGAACACACTGTGGAGCTTGAAGACGGCATTTCCAGGCAGGATTAGAGCATTTATTGAACCCGTGTGAACGCGGTACAATGTAGAGTGTGTGTGTGTGTGGGGGGGGGGGGTGCGTGGGTGTGAGTGAGTGTGTGTACGCATTTCGGCGAGCATTCTGTTTGGTTGTGGTGTTTGAATGTAATATGTATTAAATGTACTCAAGCCAAACAACATTCCTGTGTACTGCACGTGGTTGTAATAAAATCTTTTGTCATCATTTTCACGAGTTTTCAAATAAATCTCATGTTCCCCATGCAATAAATCCCCGGTTACCATAGTTGCAGGAGGGATACCGGCACGGTTGGCCTAGTGGTAAGGCGTCCGCCCCGTGATCGGGAGGTCGTGGGTTCGAACCCCGGCCGATACCTAAGACTTTAAAATTGGCAATCTAGTGGCTGCTCCGCCTGGCGTCTGGCATTATGGGGTTAGTGCTAGGACTGGTTGGTCCGGTGTCAGAATAATGTGACTGGGTGAGACATGAAGCCTGTGCTGCGACTTCTGTCTTGTGTGTGGCGCACGTTAAATGTCAAAGCAGCACCGCCCTGATATGGCCCTTCGTGGTCGGCTGGGCGTTAAGCAAACAAACAAACAAACAAATAGTTGCAGGAAGCAGGTTATACATGGATAATCAAAAGCAAACCCAATAGAAACATCGGGGATTCTTCGGCTCTTTTCATTGGCGTTTCCCCAGACCTAAACAGACGACACGACACTGCTTTGCAAAGTTCCAAAAACGAACTGGCAAACTGGCAAACTGGCAAAAGTAAACAAAAAACAAAACTACTTCATGAAAGGTCATAAATTCATCACAAACAAATAAAACCTACCGATATGTTTTGTCTTCTTACAAAGTCATGGAGTGCGTGTATCTGTGTTTCGATACACAGACGTTCGGACGGAGAAACACGAACGTCAAGTTCAAGTCAAACCAATTGACCCCTGACACACAAATTTTGACCCGTGCACAAGACGTTGTATCGATAAACGAAGCGCAAATAAGAAATAATAATACAAGCTAAGAGCTTAGCAACAAGATATGCAAACATCAAACAAAGCCGAGCAAGCAGAATAACAGGTCTAATGAAAAACAAAGAGGCAATGAGTCGGAAACAAGATCGCAATTCTTTCCTTCGCTGCACGACGCAAATCTTCTGTGACCTTTGACCCAACGTAGCTTCCACATTCGATCACTAAGCTTAATATTTACAACTGAAAACCGAGGGGGTGGAATACTGAGAGGAACCTACAGAACTGTGCATCGTCAAACCTGACATATTTATCTCAACATTTTATGAACTCAAAACACAGAAAGTTGCTTTCACACGCCAGCTTTGATTGCAAGAATGTGCTGGGGCCCCAAACCATGTATCATCAAAACGGAACTCGTGTTTCAAAGCATGGCTCCCTGTGTTGATTTGGCACTTATTTTCTCACAACCAAAATGATGACAAAAACGATGTTTGGTGGTTTGTTGTCAGACCAGCTGTTTTGTCGGTCCTCGGGGGGCATATCGACTTTTGTTTCATATTCCCTTGGTCAATAAATATGAAACAAAAGACGATATGCTCCCCCTCGGACCGACCAAAAAGATGGTCTGTCAACAACCCATCAAACATCTTATATTATTCAACATCTAAGCAACAAAGGGACCTACGCGTTCTAAATATAGCCGATGTACAATCATTTTGACTCACGTCTGTAAAACGTGATCGTTGGAATAGCAATCGCAGCATATCTGGCCGTGTGTCTGTGTCTTTGTGTGTCTGTGTCTTTGTGTGTCTGTGTCTTTGTGTGTCTGTGTCAGTGTATGTGTCTGTGTGTATAAGGTATAAGCTTCTGCAAAGGTGGCTGGTGTCTTATCCACTAGGCAATCACGTCCGTCCCATTTTGACAGTATAAATATGTATGACACTTTTAAAAGCATCGTGATACTTTTTTTGTGAGGAGTGAGAATTAAGCAAGCTCTTTAAATCTACGTAATTTGGTGTGATGATTAATAATTGTCGGGGGTGCAAATGAGTGCGAAAGTATAGCTGTTTTGAGCAGATTATTAATCAGACGCACGTCAAAATGGCGTGAAATGTGGTATGCAAAGTGGTACGTGTAAGTATGCCTTTGCTACAAAATATCAAGAGAATCGGATGATTGCGCGCTTGATTTTGTTTATCTCAGCTGCATGCAGGCTGCATCAACCCTTTCTTTTTTGTTATTCTTTTTTTGGCAGGGAGCATCCTTCTTTATAGGTCTTATTCTTTTTAAACAAAATGTCAATCTAAATGATAACTTTAAATATGCATATTTCATAATAATTATTTACAAAACTAACAATTCAATTAACTTTCCAATATTACAATTCCCTCTCAAAAATACGTAAATTGTCGAGAGGGGACCCATACCAATATAATTATACCAATGCACATTTTGGCTATAATAATCAAACCATTTACATAATTACGAATAACTATGGGCGTATATAAATGTTGATTCACCCTAAAGCAAACTTCCCTGACCGTAATTTTGAAACTCATATCACATTACAATATAATTTATCTTCAACACATTTCCAAATGGGCTAAATTTGCTTTCCCCTCAAAACATTCAATAACATCAATTTCTTTCTTACAATCATTACCCATTTTTTTCTTTGCAATACCAACTTTATATAATAAAACATTTGTAGGATAAATAATATGTAATGTTTGCCATTGTAACAACCTCAACCTCTTTTCTGTTGTCATTAAATCCAATTTAGTTTCCCAAACTGTAACTACTACCGGGTCCACAAGCTGTTTGTCTTTAAATAATTTTAGAAAATGACATGGCTTACTCAAATTATTCAAAGCGTTTAATACACAAAAGTAACCATTCGCAGCTGCTTTTTCGCTGTACAAATAGCCCTGTATTAAAAAAGAAATATTGTCGGTTTGCATCCGACCCTGTGCTGAATAACATCAAAAGGCAAACATCCGACCCTGTGCTGAATAACATCAAAAGGCAAACATCCGACCCTGTGCTGAATAACATCAAAAGGCAAACATCCGACCCTGTGCTGAATAACATCAAAAGGCAAACATCCGACCCTGTGCTGAATAACATCAAAAGGCAAACATCCGACCCTGTGCTGAATAACATCAAAAGGCAAACATCCGACCCTGTGCTGAATAACATCAAAAGGCAAACATCCGACCCTGTGCTGAATAACATCAAAAGGCAAACACTCACTGTTAACCTCCACGTCCTTAACTTAACAGTTTTCAAATAATTTCAAAATATAAATAACGGTATCTGTCTCCAGCTTTCTTACTTTTCGTTCATCAGTCTTGCTACCCATGACAATAAAAATGATGACTGCATATCGTTGACATCAATAATGTTTAAACCCCCATCACAAAAATATTGACACATTACTTTTCTTTTAATCTACTCAAAAGCCTTTGTGTACGAAAATCTTTTTTCCAAATGATTCTGTAAAACAGAGTATTCATTTCCACCAACACCTTTTTCGGGTATTACCAGTGCTTGCAATAGAAAAATAATCTGCGATAACATAAGAGATTTAACAATAACAATGTTACCCAATCATTATGTGTCTTGCTTATATGTATAGTATCAATGATTTTTGGGTTGTTGTTGATCATATGGAGTTTTTTTCCGTTTTTCTAGGTTTTATTATGCAATTAAAAAACTAAACAAGAGTTGAGAGAGCGCTGTGGCATTTTGTTGACTTTTGATTTTAACCCCTATCTTTTTACATTAATTTTTAGTCAAGTTTTGACTAAATGTTTTAACATAGAGGGGGAATCGAGATGAGGGTCGTGGTGTATGTATGTATGTATGTATGTATGTGTGTGTGCAGGGGCGGATCAGTTGCTTTGTAAGGGGGGGGGGCACTTTGAATCGAAAGTGAATGTGATGGGCGCGAAGCGCCCGAATTTGCTAGAGGGGTCTGGGGACATGCCCCCCCCCCCCCCCCCCCCCCCCGGAAAAAAATTTTGCCCAAAGAAGCAAAATGGGGCCATCTGGTGCCATTTGAACTTAGAAATGGTCATAGAATCAGCATAGAAAAACCTTTTTTTTTTTCTTCTTCTTTTTTTTTCTTTTTTTTTTCGGGGGGGGGGGCACGTGCCCCCTATGCCCCCCCCCCTCGTCCGCCCCTGGTGTGTGTGTGTGTGTGTGTGTGTGTGTGTGTGTGTGTGTGTGTGTGTGTACAGCGATTCAGAGATAACTACCGGGCCGATCTTCATGATGAAACTTTACATGAGAGTTCCTGAGTATGATATTCCCACCAGTTTTTTTTCATTTTTTGATAAATGTCTTTGATGATGTTATATATCCGGCTTTTGTGAGATTGAGGCGGCACTGTCACGCTCTCATTTTCTTACCAATTTTGTTGAAATTTTGGTCAAGCAGTCTTCGACGAAGGCCGGACTTCGGTATTGCATTTCAGCTTGGAAGCATAAATATTACGTCATTAAAGCTCTCATTAAAATCAAAGTTTCGCAAAGAGATTCAAAATTAATTGCATCGTATTCTTCGTCAAATTCTGAATTAGAAAATATATACATATGTCATGTTTTGGACAGACAAGATCTGCAACGAATAGCTGTGGCAAAGGGCGGGCCAATTAAGAGCCCGTTAACAGCCAGATTCTGAGGAGAAAATGGGGCTGGATTTGACACACACTCAGGAAACCAACATCCAGCATCACCCGCCAGGCTCTCACTTGGAACCAGCAGGGGAAAGAAAGAGACGGAGGCCGAGAAACAGCTGGAGGCGGGACACAGAGGCAGAACTGAAGAGGCAAGGCAACAGCTGGGCAGAAGCGGAAAGAACAGCCCAGAACAGGGTGCGATGGAGAAATGTCGTCAATGGCCTATGCTCCGCTGGGGGCAAAGGGCCTAAGTAAGTAATGTTTACTCTTCACAAAAAATATATATATCAGTAAGAGTTCCGAAAAAAATGAAAAATGTGAAACAAAAATGAAAAATGCTCTTGATGAGATTCAAACCCGCGACCGCCATCAGAACGATAAGCGATCTTGAATGGTGACGTGAATTTATTTTTAGTCACCACACCGAACACTCAGTGGCAACGACACTCTGTCGTCACCATATCTGGGCACACAAAATGTCCGTCTTCCTGGTTTTTGTACTGTGAACAGTATTTTCAGCCAGCCGTCACTGACACGGATACAAAATATGTGACTCTGGGGTGTGACACTCACACAAAGGGGCGCGAAGATGCATGTACACAGAAATACCAGAGCTGTAAATCATTCAGGTATTGTAACAAGGTCTCGTTCACAGCTTTAGTCCGGAATTCACAAACACCAAGTCAGTTGAATACGCTTTAAAGCTAGCTACAGAGAACGCCATATTTCAATCCGCACTCATTGACTCGACGAAACACCAAAGCTGAAGGGACAGCGTACTTACCATACTGGTGACTCAACAAACCGTCCGTCCCTCAAAGGCTTCAGTTCGTAAGATGTTTCATGTTACATTTCTCCAGTCTTGACATGTATAGTTTGTCCCAGCACTGACCTGATAATCAATAGAGTCTCGCGGCATATCTGTTATTACTTACCTTCATCCGGTCACGAGTCTAGTAACCAAGGAAGGAAACTGACACAAGAGGGTAAGCCGGCTAGCCAACTAATCATAAATGGCGCTGAGTTGGTTTCTCGGAATTCAGGAAGTGGTGTTTGTGCTACGTAAAAAGGGGCCCAAGCCCGTATGTGATGTCACAGTCAGAAATACTATAAAAAATAAATTGTTGACCGGGTTTGAGAGTAATAATAATAATAATAATAATGATAAATGAGCATTTATATAGCGCAACATCATAACTTTACAATTATGCTCTTTGCCCTTGACACATTTAAAATTAAAACACACTGTTATACAAGCATTTACATCTACACTCATAGTCAACAACGCTTAATTAAAAGCATACACCATCAAACATACATTACAAAATATTCTTCCACTAACTAATTAATAAAAACATGAATAAAATAGGTAGTGAAAACAAGGAAATACCAGCTGAATACCCTTAATCAAACAGAACATGTTATCAACAATACTGAAAACAGCCCTAGATGTTTATATACATTATCACATTATCACTAAAACAACAAATACACTACTTGTAGCCTACTGATGGACTGAGAAAACAAAATCAGGGGTTGTATTTCTTGAAGAGGTGTGTTTTGAGTGCTCGTTTGAATGCTTGGGGTGACTGAGAGTGGCGGATGTGAAAGGGGAGAGAATTCCATTGTGTGGGTGCGCAGAAAGTAAAAGTGCGTTGTCCGTATGTTTTGGTTTTGGTGTGTGGAATGGTAAGGATGCGACAGTCAGAAGAAGCACGGAGTTGTCTTGCTGGAGAATAGACGGTGAGGAGTTCAGAGAAGTGAGCAGGAGACGAGCCAGAAAAGAAGTTAAAGCAGAGGGTGGACAGTTTGTAGTCAATGCGGGCTTGAATAGGTAACCAGTGCAGTGTGAGAAGAAGTGGTGTTGCGTGATCTCGTTTTCGTGCTTTCCGGCAGAATGAGGCGTGCTGCCGAGTTTTGGACTTTGTGTAGTTTATGCAGGAGGTACAGAGGACAGCCAGAGAGAAGAGAGTTGCAGTAGTCAAGTTTAGAAAGAACAAAGGCACAGACAAGAGTGTTAGTTGTTTGAGAGGAGAGTGTGTGGCGAATGGTGCTGATCTTACAAAGCTCAAAATAAGCTGCTCTACAGACTAAAGATATATGTTTGTTAAGGGTCATGTCAGATGAAAGGGTGAATCCAAGGTTTCTAGCTGATGGTGAGAAAAGAATGTCGGTGTTGCCTATCGGAAACAGGTTGGGGAGAGGGAAATGTAGTGTTATTCTTTTTGCACAGTAAGACTTCAGTCTTATTATCATTCAGCTTAAGTTTGTTATCGACCATCCAAGATTTAACATCAGTGATCAGTAGAATGGGGAAAAGATAGACCTGCTATGTGAAACACATATGTATAGAATGTGACTGGAGTTTTAAGCCCAACGCTCTCTCTCTCCTTCTCTATCTCTCCCTCTGCATGCGTGTGTATGTGAAACACATATGTATAGAATGTGACTGGAGTTTTAAGCCCAACCCTCTCTCTCTCCTTCTCTATCTCTCCCTCTGCATGCGTGTGTATGTGAAACACATATGTATAGAATGTGACTGGGGTTTTAAGCCCAACCCTCTCTCTCTCCTTCTCTATCTCTCCCTCTGCATGCGTGTGTATGTGAAACACATATGTATAGAATGTGACTGGGGTTTTAAGCCCAACCCTCTCTCTCTCCTTCTCTATCTCTCCCTCTGCATGCGTGTGTATGTGAAACACATATGTATAGAATGTGACTGGGGTTTTAAGCCCAACCCTCTCTCTCTCCTTCTCTATCTCTCCCTCTGCATGCGTGTGTATGTGAAACACATATGTATAGAATGTGACTGGGGTTTTAAGCCCAACCCTCTCTCTCTCCTTCTCTATCTCTCCCTCTGCATGCGTGTGTATGTGAAACACATATGTATAGAATGTGACTGGGGTTTTAAGCCCAACCCTCTCTCTCTCCTTCTCTATCTCTCCCTCTGCATGCGTGTGTATGTGAAACACATATGTATAGAATGTGACTGGGGTTTTAAGCCCAACGCTCTCTCTCTCCTTCTCTATCTCTCCCTCTGCATGCGTGTGTATGTGAAACACATATGTATAGAATGTGACTGGAGTTTTAAGCCCAACCCTCTCTCTCTCCTTCTCTATCTCTCCCTCTGCATGCGTGTGTATGTGAAACACATATGTATAGAATGTGACTGGGGTTTTAAGCCCAACCCTCTCTCTCTCCTTCTCTATCTCTCCCTCTGCATGCGTGTGTATGTGAAACACATATGTATAGAATGTGACTGGGGTTTTAAGCCCAACCCTCTCTCTCTCCTTCTCTATCTCTCCCTCTGCATGCGTGTGTATGTGAAACACATATGTATAGAATGTGACTGGAGTTTTAAGCCCAACGCTCTCTCTCTCCTTCTCTATCTCTCCCTCTGCATGCGTGTGTATGTGCAAGTGCGTGTGTTCTTTCCATATCGTATTTACCATCTGCCATTGGGTTCAGCAAGGTATTTGCTGCGGGAAGCTGTGTTTCATTGAGAGAAGTTTTGTTTTATTTAGTCAGTGTATGTTGTACAAGTTTTGTTTTATTTAGTCAGTGTATGTTGTAGAGATCAGTGCAGTTCACATCATCTGACTACCGTCAGTGTGTCAGTAGTAACGCTCAGGTTGCAAGAGGCACCGTCCATCCTAGTGAGACAAGGGACATCTCAACCTCACATGGAAATGCTTTTTGTTTTTATGTGAAAGGCTGAATATCTCCTGTGATTCACAGCTTTGTTCCTTTGTATCAGTGTCGAATGGATGGCGTTAATGAGTACAGGTAAAAGTCCTTTTGACAAAGGAAATGATAGGCTATGTTAATTTTCTCCAACTAATTTTGTCAGTGGTTGTTGTCACCTTTAGATTCTTGCCTGTATTTGAATGCGAGATTAATATCTTCTCCTTAAATCGCGACCTTATCACTAACTAACCCGCCACACCACCAATGACTGACACAACTGACAATCCACCCCCACCATCCACACCCCCACCATCCACACCCCCACCATCCACACCCCCACCATCCACACCCCCACCATCCACACCCCCACAGTTTACCAATGCAAATAACAATTACAGGAAGAAAGAACTAAAAACAAAGACTGAAGAAAAGAAAGGCAAAGAAGCTGTTTGTTTTACTTCGTTTTAATTAGGATACACTTTGCAAGAAAAATCAATCTTTTTCTGCAAAGACTTCAAAATACTGACAACGAATTGAAAATACGATCCAGCGCTTAATAGTAACACAATGCTACAAGAAATGTTTTGTTTATTTCAGCAAAGGCAACACAACGAAATGACCCCAATTATTACGAAAATAAACACATCGGGTATTATAAGATGTTGGGTGGCTTGTTGACAGACATTATTTTGTTGGTCCGAGGAGACCATATCGTCTTCGGTTTCATCTTTATTGACCAAGGCCAAGGCTAATAAATATGAAAACCGAAGGCTACACAGTCCCATTACTTGAGCGGCGGTCACGTGATCCCTGTCAAAGAAATACTTATTCCAAAGGGTGATCCTGAAGGGTAAGTGAACGGCCTTAACTGACATATGAAGTGTTAATGAAATTACATGGGAATTAATGTTTTAATTTGGGTTTGAAATCTGCTGCAATAACTTTTTTGGCCAAGTTTAGATTAGAAGTAATACACACAACTTCCTTCCAATACAATATATTTGATGCTTCCATGTAGTTTTTTCTTTACAAAATGCATAGAGAAAAAGCACATGTATATTTCGTTATAGCAGCTGTGTAGATTATTGTATTGTGGAATGTCTTTCGATTTCAACAAAACCGAAGGGTAAGACATACAAAACTGGGTTTTGTTTACAGCAGAAAAAGGCGCCACATTACAAAACATCACCTGCAGACATGCCTGACCGCCTCTTTCTGACGCGAGTGGACCGTCCACTTCAAATATATAAAGGGGCTTGCTTCTAATCTAATAGACAGATAATTGTTTGCAGCTGTTGTAAGACACGGGTGCATTCCACCATTTACAGTTTAAATACTAATGAATTGACACAAATAGGCTGCAAGACATTCGGTGCTATCGTTTCTTTCACTTACTCATTGTTCCAACTACCAGATCTTTCCATTTTTTTTTTACAAAGAAAACACATAGAAAAACGGATTTAGAGAATTTATCTCCTCTGAGTCGTGTCTTATTTAAAAAAATATGCAGTCCTAGATATTTGTACAATTTAAAAGAATCTGCATAATGTGTGTGTTTGTTTCTAAATAGTTTGTGTGTGCGTGTGTGTGCGTGTGCGCGCGTGTGTGTGTTTTTGTGTTTGCGTGTGTGTGTGTGTGTGTGTCTGTGTGTCTGTGTGTGTTTTTGTGTGTGCGTGTGTTGGTTGCGTAAGTGTGTGAGTTTAGGCTACGTGTCAGTCTGTCCGTCTGTGTCAGTGTCTGTCTGTGTGATTCTGGATCAAAGTGTGTGCATGTATGCGTGTATGTATGTGGGTGTGTGCGTGCGTTCACGTGTGTGTGTGTGTGTGTGTGTGAGAGAGAGAGAGAGAGTTTGCGTGTGTGTGTGTGTGTGTGTGTGCTTGGGTCCGATCGCGTACTCTCTCTCTCTCTCTCTCTCTCTCTCTCTCTCTCTCTCTCTCTCTCTCTCTCTCTCTCTCTCTCTCTCTCTCTCTCTCTCTCTCTCTCTCTCTCTCTCTCTCTCTCTCTCTCTCTCTCTCTCTCTCTCTGTTTTGAGTTTAAATTATGTGTTTATCCCCGTGTGCGGCAGTAGGGTCTACATCCGCGTCCACGTGTGCGTTAAGTGTGTGAAGCGTTCGTGTGTGGGTTCTTATGCTTCTATGCACGTTTGTGTGTGTGTGTGCTTTGGACCTAAATACCCTTGGGTCCAAACGCGTCCACACGCCCATATACACACTAACACGCAATCTATATATATATATATATATATATATATATATATATATCTTTCTTTCTCTCTCCTTCTCTCTCTCAAACACAGACACAGACACAGACACACACACAGACACACACACACACACACACACACACACACACACACACACAAACACACATACACACACACACTTAGAAACGCACACTCTTCTAACTATAACAATTTCAAATCCAAGTCGACCAGTAAAGAAAAATTCCTATTTATTGCTATTCAATTATGCAAAAAATACCCAGACAAAGATATGAAAATTAATTCGTTTTCAATGTCTCATGCTAACACAAAACATAAGCATACTGTCAATCTCATAAGTAAATGCACAGATAACTGTTGAGCCAAAGTTCTTTTGCGTATGACACACACACACAAAGTATCATTACATTTAGTCAAGTTTTGACTAAATGTTTTAACATAGAGGGGGGAATCGAGACGAGGGTCGTGGTGTGTGTGTGTGTGTGTGTGTGTGTGTGTGTGTGTGTGTGTGTGTGTGTGTGTGTGTGTGTGTAGAGCGATTCAGACTAAACTACTGGACCGATCTTTATGAAATTTGACATGAGAGTTCCTGGGTATGATATCCCCGGACGTTTTTTTCATTTTTTTCGATAAATACCTTTGATGACGTCATATCCGACTTTTTGTAAAAGTTGAGGCGGCACTGTCACACCCTCATTTTTCAATTAAATTGATTGACATTTTGGCAAAGCAATCTTTGACGAAGGCCGGGGTTTGGTATTGCATTTCAGCTTGGTGGCTTAAAAACTAATGAGTGAGTTTGGTCAGTAAAAATCGGAAACTTGTAATTAAAATTATTTTTTTATTAAATGATCCAAAAAACAATTTCATCTTATTTTTCATCATTTTCTGATTCCAAAAACATATAAATATGTTATATTTGGATTAAAAGCAAGCTCTGAAAATTAAAAATATAAAAATTATGATCAAAATTAAATTTCCGAAATCGATTTAAAAACAATTTCATCTTATTCCTTGTCGGTTCCTGATTCCAAAAACATATAGATATGATATGTTTGGATTAAATACACGCTCAGAAAGTTAAAACGAAGAGAGCTACAGTAAAGCGTGCTATGCAGCACAGCAAAACCACTACCGCGCTGAACAGGCTCGTCAGTTTCACTCCGTTTTGCACAAGCGGCGGACTACGGTCATTGTGAAAAAATGCAGTGCGTTCAGTTTCATTCTGTGAGTTCCACAGCTTGACTAATTGTAGTAATTTCGCCTTACGCGACTTGTTTTTATCTTGTGCTCTTCCATTCCGAACAGACGTCTACCGGAAATAACTGTCAGGATTTTCAATCGTTGTGGACCAGTCATATTTCTCTCGGCTTTAGTGAGTCAAACAATAACACGTAGTGCGTGTGGGCATATGTGCGCGCGCACGCGCGCGCGTGTGTGTGTGTGCGTGTGTGTGTGTGTGTGTGGAATAATAGGCCGTGATAAGTAGGATATGCGTCCATCTCACACGGCATAAATAAATCCCTGCGCCTTGAATATGTACGCGATATAAATTGCATAAAATAAAAATAAAAATAAATAAATAAATCCCTGTGCTTAGAACTGTACCCACGGAATACGCGCGATATAAGCCTCATATTGATTGATTGATTGATGTGTGTGTGTGTGTGTGACTTGAGGTAAGGAAGCTTTGAGTGTATGCTGCTAGTTCTAGTCAATGTATTTTTAAATGCTGTCCAGTGTTGTTTTCAAATTGATGTTGTTGATCAGTTTGTATAAATGATGCGTGTATTGGTGTATATGGCTGGATTGAATGTTTCTTAACCGCAATGTCACAACAAATTCCCAACCTTGGGCAATTAAAGATTCTGTATTCTGTAGCATAACACAGACGCCATCTGGCCTAGTCAGCAAAATGGCACCAGAGTTTGGGGGAGTGGTAAAATCATATACTTTTCAGAGTTAAAAAAACACACAGACATCTTTACTCAGCATTACAAAAACAACACAACTGTTTAAATATTTGCTTTTGACGGCTTCTTCAGGACCACAAGAGAAAAGTCAAAAAACAAAACAAAAGCAAACCAAAATTAAAAACAGAGGGAAAGATTGAAACAAAATTAGCAAGGGAAATTATACTTTTCAATAATGGTTGAGTTTTCGTACTCACAAATATTGACATGACGGTCCTATTCACAACAACAAAGTGTTCAAAATGACGACGAGAAACGACTCGCTGAAAACACTTCAGGGCAAGGCATGGAAGGTGTGACAGCGTTAATTTTGTCAGTAAGGTAACTTATACTCAGTCCCTGAACTATCGTGGCGACAAGTTCACTCCCTAATTCTGCGCTCTGGTCTAGGCAGGAGTATCAAAAAGACTCTTTCGTAAGAGTTCACATCGTTTGCATCGAATTGATACAACCCCACGAAGACTTCAAGACAACACGTCCTTGAAGTTGATCAGATCTTTGGCACGCGCATAGATGTCAAGGGACATAACTCTATCCACGCGACCAGGGTGACACCCAATGAGGTGCGACACTTGCAGACGACACAGGTCCTGCAGGGTACGCGGGGTGGTTGCTGCGTGGTCCAGGTACTCCACAATGCCTTGGCGACGTTGACCCTGAAGTTGATTCCTGAGGTCAGCATTCTCTTTGCAACGGAAGAGCTGTGTGTTGGAGCAGGCCCCTGCTTTGTACAGGAGTTTTACCAGAGGCATCTGTCCGTTATTCAGAGCAGTTTTGATTGGACAATCTCCGCACACAGAACACCCGTGTGCTGACGTGCAGGTGCATGTCGTAATGTGTGTGGAAAGCCCGAATTCAATGCACAGCTTCACCATCTCTTCTCTGTTTCCCGAACTTGTGACAGCATTACACAGAAGTGATTGTATGGAAACACTTGTTTGTAAATTATTTATCTTGGAGATCAAGTCTGTACACATGTCCGATCGTCCTGCTGTAACTGCACTGGCAAATACATTACCCAGAAGGCTATTGTCCTGGGAACACCGGGCAACCTGGCTCTGTACAATGTCCCATTTTCCATCAGATGAAGCTTTGCGAATAGCATAGTCCACAACAGATGTGTCTTCGCACAACTCCAGAGCTGTTCTAACTTGCTCCCAGTCCCCTGTGTAGACTCCGAGGTATACCACCCACATGTACTGCGCTCTTTCCCTGCAAGTTTCCATCAAGTCCGCAAGCTCGACATCGTTGAGATATACATAGAACATTGCATCTGCTTCAGTAAAGGAAAGGTGCTGGAGACACGTCACTGCTGACTCCCAGTCAGACAAGTTCAACGCAACCGCGAAGCAACACATCAAGACGTCTCGGTTTATGCTGTCCTTCAGCTGATCAATGACTCGGGTAACATTCTCCGTGTAGCCAGAGATGACAGAAAGTACGAGGGCAGCATTTCCGTACGATCGTTCAAGGCACCACGCTGCAAGATTTCGAACAAGACATCCCGTGGTGGTATCCCGAAAATCCTTATCTGGATCCCAATATACTAGGGCGTTGAATGTTTGAAAAAGATCACAGAGGCCATTCAAAGCAGGAACGACGATTTGCCAGGAGTCTTCTTCTATTGAAATGCTTCGCACGCATAGACAGAACAGTTTAAAATCATCCTCAGGTTCCCATTCATAAACACAGTCACTGTTTTCTTCTATCAGATTCTTTAGAAGACCCCACTTTTTCTTCTCAATTGCTAGTTGGACTGCAGCTTCAAAATCATCCGCGTGTTGTGTAAGACGGCAAAATTCAACAATGAAGTTGCATTTGTCGTGTTCAATAGCTGTATCAAAAACTACAGTTCTGAATGTGTCTTCAGGGTCTTGTTCATTGCAAACTTCAGTAAATGCTTCAAGTTTCTCAGCTATGATGGACTCCTCTAAAACGCATTCCAAAACATGTGCTCTCGTGTAAAAATATCTCCAATGCATCCAGTCTTCAAAATGACCAACCCATTTTTCCTGCACGGCTTGTACGCAATTCCATAGACCACGTCTGAGCCAGAACCTCAAAGCAAACACCTTGTCGCTGACAGAGAGACTTGTGCAGTGGTTGCTCAGCCTCAGTGAAAGACGCCATTCCCCCCGTCTGGCAGCCTGTAGAAAAGCATATCTTTGGTCGTTTCGACTCAGTGAACCACTCTTAACAATGCGTCTCACAGTCTTCCATGCACGTTTCCTGATGGCATGTTTCAAGGCAAAGCGTCGTTGTTTGTCACTGAGGCGAGCGTCTTTGAACATACCTACAACACTGTCCCACATTTCCTGTGCAGTGAACATGTAGAAAGCCAGGTCCGGGTGACCGTTCACCAAACACGTATGCAAAGTATTAATGGCATGAGCGGGAAATCGTGTTCTAAGGAGCACCTGTTTAAAAACCCGTCTTGCCGAAGCAAAGAGAGAAAGGAGTTGCAGCATGACAACAAAGTTCATCGCGTGAAATGCTGTGGTGACTAGGTCGACCATTTCCTTTTCTGTTGCCCCAGCCTCTTTCAGGATCATCAGATACTCCGTCCAGCACCCGTGTGTCTTCGCAGTGCGGAGAACTACATCACGCACTTTTGGTTTACTACCATCCTCTCTCAAAAGTTCAACTAGATTCCAACATGGGCTCCACCGGAAGGCTTCCAGAACAATGCGCTCTGCACAGTCCGGCTCACATCCTTGACGAAGAAGTTCTACAGCACAGTCAAAGTGCGCCCATTCCAAGGCCTCCTTGCAGACCAGGCCCTGCTGTGCCGGCGTCAGACCAGTCTTGACCAGTTCCCGCACACAGTCCCACCGACAGGCCATGATTGCTTCACGAAGAACAAAGTCTGTGCGGTCATTGTTGTCGCAAAGTTTCACCAAACTCGGAACATGCTCCCATCTTTTCTGATTGACGACCTCCTGAAAGACCTTGGTCACCAGTTCCTGCTTCACACCGAGACGGAGAGCTTTCAGCACCAACCCCCACTGTCCGTGTTCCAAGGCTTTTGTAAGCACCCGGTCACGTAGATCCTGGCTCACACCGAGACGTATTGTGTCAAGCACCAGCTCCCACTGTCCGTGTTCCAAGACCGTTGTCAACACCAGGTCACGTAGTTCCTGGCTCACACCAAGACGTAGAGCATCTTGCACTAAGCCCAACTGTCCGTGTTCCAAGGCTGCTGTCACCTCCAGGCCCCGTGGTTCCAGGCCAACCCCCAGTGACAGCAGGCGAGACACCAGGGCCCACTGTCGTTGTCGCAGACCTCGCTGGAGGAGGAAGTCTCTCTTCTCTTTGCTGACGCCAGCGGCAACGAGTTCGTCAACAGTGTCCCACAGGCAGTATCTGCAAATCAGAGTTCTACTTTGATGAATAGGGATTATTTTCGCCTCAAAGTCGAAACGTCTGGAAAGAGGAAGCAAAATTACATATACAGGGTAGACAAAACTGTGTACAAAGATACTGACCACAGGAGACTCTGAGCTCTATCTATACACTCTTCAAAAAAAGTTAAGGATCCCTTTTTTACAAGCACGACACACAAAAGAGACAAGACCGAATTCTTTCATTTTTTTAAAATTATATAATTGAACAACCAAGGAGTAATGACAAACAAAGCAAAGATCGAACGCGGCAGCGACAATTTAGCTAGTGTGTGTCAAACGTGACAACCCTCGAAAATGGAATTCACAACAATGTGAATCAGTGTCAATAACGCGTGTGCCCTCCGTTGTGTGCCAGGCATTCAACACATCGTTGGCGCATGGAGTGGATCAGGATGCATATGAATGCTCTGGGAACTCCATTCCACTCCTGCTGGAGCCATTGCAGCAGTTGACCCAGATTAGCAGGAGGAGGGTGATGTTGCTGTACCCGACGACAAAGCTCGTCCCACATGTGCTCTTTGGGGTTCAAGTCCGGGCTGTTGGCTGGCCACAGCATCCTGTTGACCCTGGCCTGCTAGATGAAGGTGTTTACAGCTGCAGAGCGATGGGGAGGTGCGTTGTCATCCTGAGGAATCGCACGAGGGCTTATCACTTGGAGGGCTGGAACAACCAGGGGTTGCAGGATCTCATTCTGGTAGCGGACACCGGTCAAGTTGCCCACTACATGGTACAGAGGTGTCCTTAGACGGGTGCTGATCCCTCCCCAGACCATCACAGAGCCTCCGCCAAAACGCTGTCGTTCCAGAACAGCGCCTTCTGCGAAGCGCTCCCCGCGCCGCCTCCACACTCAGATGCGACTATCAGCAGGTTCCAAGCAAAAGCGGGACTCATCTGTAAACAACACCTGAGCCCACTGCTCACATGTTGAGTGCACCAGGCTCGGCGAGCTGCTCGGTGATTAGCAGTCAGGGTTGTTCCTCGAACTGGACGCCTTGCACGCAAGCCAAAGTTGTGTAAGCGGTTTCGGATCGTCTGACCACTAACAACAGTGTTGGTGGTAGCTTGAAGGCGTTGCCTAATGTTGTTTGCCGTAGCCAATCTTTGTTGCATGGCCTGCCTCTGAATGAAGCGATCCTCTCTTTGTGTGGTTACTCTGGGCCGACCAGAACGTTGTCGCTCCTGCACTCTTCCAGTTGCTTGGAATCTCTGTTTTAGTCTCATGATGACAGAGGGAGCCACTGCAAGCCTCTGGGCCACTTGCCTGGCAGCAACACCGTCTTGTAGCCCTTTTGCCCTTCCTCAATGCAAATCGCTCAGTTTTCTTCGTGGGGGCATGTTGCTACTGTGCATAATTGTGTCAGCGTGTCAACCTTTAAACACAAGCTGGTGAGCGATGTTCATAGCCAGGACCCTGTTGTAGCACGTGCATCACAACCTTTTGCCCTGGCGTGCGTTCCGCAAATTTCATGGGGCTATAAAAAACACCCTTTTTCTTCCAAAATGCAGAAGCTTTTGAGAAGTCCCACAAAGGGAAATTATAACTCTGCCTGCCAAACAAAATTCTAGGTCAAGACTTATTGTTCATTTGTTAATTCAAACACATTTTTTTTAAATTATTATGTCTATGTTTAATTTGTTGGCAATTTTTTATAATTAGATCCGTTTTTTCAACCGATCCTTAACTTTTTTTGAAGAGTGTATATGCACAAACACACACTAAAAATAAGAACACTTTTTTATCATTGGATTTAACAGACACGACTTCAGAGTGAAATCCCTTTGTACTGGTCTATGTGTCATTCCTACAGGTTAATGCACTAGCACACAGACCGTAAGATGCAAAGCAGTTTAATTTACAACCCTAATGTTTTTGGATATACATAATTTGTCATTTTACAGTAGGTTGAAGTGAATAGAAGGATCACACAGGTAGTGAAAGAGAAAGACAATACTGTGATCAGAACACACAGAGGCACAGGAAAGCACGGTGTCTTACCTTGCGGCTTCGTGTACAGCCAGGTCTCTGCATTGCTGACTGATCCCGAGCTGCACGAGCTGGGAGACAAGCCCCCACTGGCTGTGTGTGACAGCCTGACTGACAGCCACGTCTCTCTGCGCCTGGCTGGACCCCTGCGGCACCAACTGTCTCACTGTCTGCCACTGACAGTCTCGCAGTGCCTGAAGGAACGTCTCCTGCTGTCCAGAACCAGCCATGGCTGGTCATTCTTGGTCCTTTAAAGACAAACGACGTCCATTAAATAAACCAAGACGTCTCTTCTTGGTCTCCTTTTTGAACATAAAACCCTTGACGTCAAAAGCAAAACTTAGTTCGAGTAAACATTCTGTCGCTAATTCTTCATTTCTTCCGAGGAACTGACAAAGAATTTCGCAAATTTTGTTTATCTCAGGGACTTACTCAATCGTAATGTAGACTGTGCATGTATTGGTATGGTATCTTTATGTGAGGCGGAAGTGCACGATGCTGACTGCGGATTTTACCTGCGATCACGACGAACAACTAACCACGATTCGCTACCGATTGTCGTTGCGGCAATTAAATCGATGGCCTGCAGTGTTCGCTGGCAACCTGCTCTGGTTAAAGTCAGGTTGGTTTGCTTAAAAACACATGTGTTTTAGCGACCCCTGCTTGCAATCGGCAGCAAATCGTGGCTATCATCTGCATATTTTCAAAAGCAAATGATGTCCAACAAATGTTATTAATATCTAGATTTTATCCCCGAGTACGCAGTACTAGGGTCCTGCAGACTTTAATTGTGTGTGTGTGTGTCTGTCTCGACTTAACAGCTTATGCAGAAGTCTAAGAAAGACCATGTCACTCCCCTACTTACCACCCTTCACTGGCTTCCTATGAAGTATAGAATCGAGTACAAGCTCGCTCTGTTAGGGTACCGCTGTTTTGAGAAATCACTTCCCCCCTATTTGTCCCATTCCCTCAGTATCTACGAGCCATCCCGTTCTCTGAGATCCTCCTCTGAAAAACTCCTTCGCATCCCCAAAACCAGGACCAAGACCTTTGGTGAAAGAACCTTTAGGTACCAGATTCCGACCGTCTGGAACTCGCTTCCAAGTTCTATCCGTGATTCCAGCAGCCTTTCCTCCTTCAAAACCCAACTCAAAACATACCTGTTTCGTAAAGCCTTTGCTTAGCCTGAGTAGACTCTCCACAACTCTATTCTGTTTTGGAACTCTCTACCCTGTATGTGCTTTATGGTCTCTTTGTCAATGGTATCTTTGTGTGTGCGCGTGCGTGCGTGTGTGTGTGTGTGTGTGTGTGTGTGTGTGTGTGTGTGTGTGTGTGTGTACTTTTAACATTGTACGCTAAGTTTTGCTTAGTGCTTGGGTTCTTGGTGTTATGTCTCAGTTAAATGTATGCTTTGTATGCTTGTTGATTTGTGCTAGTTTATTCTATAATGAATTTGTAAAGCGCCTGGAGCCAATTGATGGGACTCGCGCTATAGAAAAGTTATTTATTATTATTATTATTATTATTATTATTATTATTATTGCTGGGAAACTACTGGACGCAGTTCGTTCAAAAGTTGATACACTAACTTGATAATAGGTCCGATTGATCGTATTAAAACTTCATAATGTTACCTGGGACCTAAATGCGAAATAAATCACAAAAGCCACTCTTAACGGTGGGAGTTTTTGAACTAAAGGGGAGACTTGGGCGGCTGAGCCAAACACGTCACGCAGTGACGAGAAAAGCATGATTTGCAAGACAGCCGACGAGTGGGGATTTGGTCTCGGCAAAGAAACTATTGGTCTCGGTGAAAGAGAGACAGAGAGCACGAGAGAGTCTATGGCCAAAGTGATCCGGGTTCGATTCCCGGCATGGGCGGTCTATTTTTTTTTTTTTTTTTACTATTGTTTATTATGAACGTTTTAATGTTTTATTTTACTCTAATAATTTTTTTAATTGTGTAAAATATTTTTTTTTTTTTTTTTTTTTTTAATCCACGTGCACAAGACAGAAACTTTCATACTGGGGGAGCGAGCCAGTCTGAAGAGTACTCGGGTCCAGCAGCGTTTTTTATTTGGTGTGAGTGAGTGTGTACGCAATTCGGCGAGCATTCTGTTTGGTTGTTGTGTTTGAATATATTATGTATTGAATGTACTCAAGCCAAGCAACATTGCATACACACAAGACTGACTCAGTTGTTCGTTGCTTACTCTGCCACACCGCTTGAACATCCTGTTATTTAGAACAACGGTAGTTATTCAAGGTCTAAGCAACACAGGGACCTACGCGTTCTAAATATAGCGGATGTGCAATCATTTTTGACTCACGTCTGTAAAACGTGATTCTTGGAATAGCAATCGTAGCATATCTGTGTCTTTGTGTGTCTGTGTCTGTGTCAGTGTATGTGTCTGTGTGTATAAGGTATAACCTTCTGCAAAGGTGGCCGGTGTCTTATCCACTAGGCAATCACGTCCGTCCCATTTTGACAGTATTGATATGTATGACACTTTTAAAAACATCGTGATACATTTTTTGTGAGGAGTGAGAATTAAGCAAGCTCTTTAAATCTACGTAATTTGGTGTGATGATTAATAATTGTCGGGGGTGCAAATGAGACGGAAAGTTTAGCTGTTTTGAGCAGATCATTAATCAGACGAACGTCAAAATGGCGTGAAATGTGGTATGCAAATTGGTACGTGTAAGTATGCCTTTGGTACAAAATATCAAGAGAACCGAATGATTGCGTGTTTGATTTTGTTTACCTCAGCTGCATTCAGGCTGCTTCAACCCTTTCTTTTTTTGTTTCGTTGCAGGGAGCATCCTTTTTTTTGTAGGTCTTACTCTTTTTAAACAAAATGTCAATCCAAACGATAACTTTAAATATACATATTTCATAATAATTATTTACAAAACTAACAATTC